>NC_056733.1:476267349-476369849 GCF_019279795.1 Protopterus annectens | reverse complement strand
TGCTACCAGCAGTTCAGATTTTCTTCGAGATTTAGTCCTGTCCAAGTAGAAGTTGTCTGTGTACATCCAATGAATGCAGAATCCGCTCTTCCTTTTTCTGTGGATTGGGAAAGAAAGTTGGCAAATTAATGGACTGATTAACAGCCACACTGGATACCACCTTGGGCATGAATGATGGATTGGTCCTGAGTGACACCCTGTCAGCATGAAAGATGATGAAAGACTCCACTGCCATAAGGGCCTGTAATTCAGATATCCTTCTAGCTGAAGTGACTGCTAAAAGGAAGGCTGTTTTCCAGGAAAGAAATTTTAAGTCTGCAGTTGCAGCTGGCTCGAAAGGAGGGAGAGTGAGTTTCTCCAATACAAAAGTTAAGGTCCCAGGCAGGGATTGGAGCTCTCCTGGGTGGTCTCAAGTTTTTGGACCCTCTGAGATACTGCTTTAGAAGAGGATGAGAGGGGGGGGGGTCTGTGTTGTAATGAGCTGAAATGGCTGGGACATGGATTTTAATGGAAGAAATAGACAGGCCCTTATGAAGCATCTCAGTTAAGTACTGCAAAATCTGAGGCAAATTGGGCACTGCTGATCTCATCCCTTGAGATTGATTCTAGGCACAGAATCTTTTCCATTTGTCAGCATAAGATTTCCTAGTACCAAGTCTTCTCGCCTCCAAAATGACATCCATCACAGGTTTGCTGAGGGATGCTAAGGGTGAATTTAAGTGATTAGCCAAGCTGCAAGGTTCAATGTTTGGAGCTGAGGGTGCAGAATTTGGTTCTCCTGCTGAGACAGTAAGGAAGGTGTCTGAGGCAGGTGCCACGGAGAAATGTGAGAGACACTACACAGGAGTGGGTACAAGTGTTGGGGAGGCCAGTCTGGAGCAATCAAAATAATTTTTGGCTTGTCCGGTTTGACTTTTAGTAGAACTTTGGAGAGCAAAGGCAGAGGGGGAAAGGCATAGACTGATAGGTTTTTTTCAGCTGAAGGACAGAGCATCCACTTTCCAGGCTTTTTTGTGATGAGTTCTTGTGCAAAATTTGTCCAACTGGTAGTTCTGGGGTGAGGCAAACAGATCTATGTCTGGACTCCCCATTTGCATGTCAACATGGTGAAAATCCATGGTTCCAGTTTCCATTCATGAGGGTCCATGAGATTTCTGCTTAGTTCATCTGCCAAAACATTCTGCTTTCCTGGCAGGAATTGAGCTTGTAGTTGTACTTGGTAGCTCAAAGCCGTATTCCACAATGCCATGGCTAGCCTGCAGAGGGGGTATGAATGTGTACCCCCCTGCTAGTTTATGTACCACATGACTGTGGTGTTGTCTGTCTTTATCAGTAATTGTCCTGGATGAAGGTAGTCCTTGAAGGCTGTCAGTGCATTCTGTACAGCTAGCATTTCTTTTTGAATGATATGAAGGTGCATTTGATTTGGGCTCTATTTGCCCTGAATGCACTTCCCTGCCAGATGAGCCGCCCCCCCCCCCCATGCATAGTCTGATGCGTCTGTAGTTAGGGTATGGGTGGCAGGGGGTGGTGTGAATGGCAGTCCCTTGTTTTGGTGGCAGGCCTCTGCCCACCATAGGAACTCTAGGCGCAGGCAAGGTATGATAGGAATCATCGTTTCCAGGCTGTGACAATGTTGACTCCATAAACTTTTTAAGTACCACTGAAGTTTCCTCATATGCAGTCTTGCATATGGAATTAGAAGAATGCATGAGGCCATGAACCCCAAGGCTTGTAGTATTTGCCTTGCAGATAGCAGGGTTTTTGTGGCCGTCTGTTTGAAGTAAGTCACCAAATGAATTTGCTTTTCTGGCATAAGGAAAGCCATCTAGGCAGTTGTATTCAAGCCTACACCCAGGAATGTAATTTTTTGAGAGGGTACCAATTGAGATTTCTTTTTGTTTATGGTGTACCTTAGACAAGAAGTCTTTTTACGAATGCCAGATGTTTTAGAAGAATGGCCTGGTTTTCTGCCTGAATTAGACAATCGTCCAGGTATGGATATATTTGAATATTTCTTTGCCTGCAAAATGCAATTACTGGAGCCAGGCACTTTGTGAATACCCTGCATGCAGTAGACAAGCCAAAAGGCAGTGCAGAGAACTGATAATGCATGCAGTCTGCTTTGAAGCGTAGGCACCTTCTGCAAGATTCCCTGATTGGGATATGTAGATAAGCCTCTTAAGTCGAGACTTGCCAACCAGGCATCCTTGCCTTAGCATAGGAAGTAACTGAAGAGTCAGCATCTTGAATTTTGGAATGTCCAGAAAGGTGTTTAGAGTAGACAGGTCCAGAATTGGACACCATGATTTGCCTTTTCTGGGTACCAGGAAAAGTCTGGAATAGAAACCTTGTCCCTTTTCCTCTTCTGGTACTTAGCTGAATAGCCCCCATGTTTAGGAGGGAAAGTACTTGTTTCTGAGCCTCTCCCCACTGACTTGGGGGCAGGTCTGGCCACCAGTTTGGAGTTGGCAGCGTGTGGAAATGAAATCTGTATCCCTGGGACACTATATTTAAAACCCATTTGTCCTGGGTTATAAGTTGCCAGTTTCTTGAATGAAGAGTCAGTTTTCCCCCCAAAGGGGCTGCTAAGAGCTAAGTGCTTGGTAATTTCAAAGGGAAGTCATTGAGACTGCTTACCATACCGTGGTGCCTTGTTGTTCCCAGATTTGGAAGTGGAAGCACCCCATTGCTTAGTTCTGAAAGTCCCTTGGGACTGAAACCTGGTGGTTTTGGAAATGTCTGGGTTTGGCCGTAGTGGCTCTGGAAGAAGCTGGAAAGGACCAGTTCTTATTAGGCCAATGCCTACTAAATGTAGGAGGTTGCACTTGTAAGAAATCTTTCACAGTTTGCATAGATTTAGATTTATCTTCCATCTTTTTTATTACTTCTTCAGCCTTACTGTCAAATAAGCAGTCCTGCTGTAAAGGAGCATCCAAAAGTTTTGCTTTAACATGATCAGGCAGAGATTGCTCCTTAAGCCAAGCATGCGCCTTCTAAGCACAGACCCAATAACAGCAGCCCTACAAGAGGCCTCTAAGGAATCAAAACCGCACTGCAAAGTATGTTTGCCAACTTGTTCAGCTGAATGCAATAAATCCCGCAAATATGTATTCTCCACATAGTCAGAAGTCAACATCATTTTCTGTTTACGCAGTCCCATGATATGTTGTTGATATTTTAGCATATGGAATTGACAGTTTAAAGCCCTGATTGCTAAGGTTGCAGAAGTGTAAACCTTTTTACCCCATCTATCCAGCACCCTGGAGTCTCTATCAGAAGGGGTAAGATTTTTATTAGTAGAAGCCTTAATGCCCTTGGGCCCCTGAGAAATGGTTTCAGGGTCTGCAACAGGATTTTTGAAAAGGAATTTGTGGGACTCAGGAACCCTGTAGTACCTGTCTGGTTTGCTAGGGGCTAGAGGCAAGGAATCAGGGGCCATACTGGATCCTGAAAACACATCAACAATATCTTGAACAGGAGGTATAGCCAAAGACCTATGCCTGAGGAAGGAGGAAATCCCTAAGCCTCTTTTTGGATTCAGAGAAATCCTGACTTTCCCAGTGGAAATGCTCCCTTAAATTATGTAAAGTTTCCCCACAGGAAAAATCCTCAAGTGAAGCAGAGGGAATGGAATCCTTTGCATCAGAGTCCTCATAAGTAGGTATAGACCAATCCAGATCATTAGAAGAGTCAGAAGAAACAGAGTCCTGTTCAGAAGATTCATAGTCAAATTCAATCCTAGGCCTCTTGGTGGGGGTTGACTACCCCTGATTAGAGTAATTAAATCTTCAGCCATTTTGATTATTTGTTTTTTAGGCATAGGGGCCTGAACATGTGGCCTGGGCGGCGGTTTTTAGACATAGATCGAGATTTAGGCCTTAGCACTGAAGAGTGAGTCGGTTTAATATGCAAGTCTGTAGGCCTGAATACACCCTCAGAAGCCGGTGCCTGCTCAGCGGCTCCAGACCCATCCAAGGTAGAGACATCCGCAGGTTCCATATGTGAAGCATCTCGTGGCATACCGGACTCCGAATGCATCTCAGTAGAGGCCTGCGAATCGGAAGTAGCGGGTATCAAGGGCTGTGAAAGCACCTCACTGAGTACCGGCGAACTGGCGACTGGCTTAGGAGAAGAGTCGTCTGCAGTTTTGGACCTCAACGGCCTCTCTCTTTTTCTTTGCGTTTTTTTAGTATTCCGGTAGTTGGATAGCTAACCAATGTCATTTTTGGATAATTAAACCAAGAACCGAAATATTTAGAAGCAAAAATGTACTGAAGACGGATAGTGCGCTGATTAAATAAAGCACAAAACCAACAGCAAGGTACATCGTGGTCAGGGCCTAGGCAAGGAATACAGTACAAATGAAAATCCTTATGAGGTATGTGCTTCCCACAAGTAATACAATTATTAACTTTTACTGACATCGGTAAGGAGCAAGAAAAAGTTTCCCCAACGGGGTACTTAGCTTTAAGTTGAAGACTTCGGTTCTGAAACTCAAAAATGAAAATGTCAGGAGTCGGCCAACCGGCATTTGCGAACTGCTACTGCATCGGGCTCAGAGCGGCAAGAAAGACTGATGTAATGGTGTTAGCTGCATGTTATATACCCCTGACAACCTGACGTCATGGAAGAAGGGACAGTAACCAACGCAGGACTCAAGACATTGTTAATCAGGCCGACTGAGGGCAACCTCCCAGCAGATTACCCAAACGTAATGACTGCAACAGTGAAACATGATGAACATCGGAAATGCGAGTGCTTTATGGAGAAAGCTGACACTTGGAACTAAGTAAGGTAGCTGGCTTAAGGTGTGTATGTGGTGTGTGTGTGTGTGTGTGCGTGTGTGAAAATACACCCCCATTCAATATACCTGGTGGCTAGAGGTACACAGGCTCAAACCCTGTACCTTGAGTACAGGGTAAAAAGAGCCTAAAGTCCTTAGCCACCACCACTTGTGAGCTTTGCTTAGGTTTTTTTGTGCTAAGAGTTGAGAGCTATAGTGAGAAGTGAATTTATATTCCCCAGGTATTTTCTGCTAAGAATTGAGAGCTACAGTGGCAACTGAATTTGTATTCCCCAGGTGTTTTGTGCTGAATTGAGAGCTATAGTGAGAACTGAATTTGTATTCCCCTAGATTTTTTTCTGCTAAGACTTGAGTGAGAACTGAATTTGTATTCCCCAGTTTTTTGTGGTAAGAGTTGAGAGCTACAGTGAAAACTAAATTTGTATTCCCCCATTATTGGCTTTGTTTGTCCAGGTTTTTTGTGCTAAGAGGTTGAGAGCTGTGGTGAGAAGTGAGAAATGAATTCACTAAATGATAACCAGTAAGTTTCAGTCTTCCTATTTTTAGGAAACTGCTGATTTAGCACAGTGGTATATTGCTCTGACTGTAGTGCATAGGGTCCTGGGTTCAAGACTTACTAGTGAAATGCATGGTGGTAACACATTTTCTTCTAGCAGCTTTACACAATTATACAATGTTTAAAATGTGCCCCTGGTTTTTGACCCTATGCCCCCCCCCAAAAAATGAAACTGAAAATGTGTGAGAAGCTGTGCAAGATGCCTATGGCTTACACTGCTGTCATTCTATTTATAGTGTGGGTGTGGAAGTAGACTTTTATGATGGAAAATGTTCTGAATTGGGCAGTTTTGGCATTATTGGTTCATGCATTTTGTTTCATTGCCAACAATACAGTCTACTGGAAAAATGCTTAAACAATAAATTTAAAACGCACTCTGTCTAATAAGTGTGCTGTATTATACAAGAAATATTAATTTAATAAAGTCAGGAAGGCGCAAAGAAAAGAACACATGTATGTTTCTTATTTTGTGTGCAAGGGGCCAATGATTTGAAAACAGCCCAAAGGTAATCTTCATCCACCACTGGCCAGATGCATTTTCTTTGGATGTTGTGTGGGTTTCAATGCTGTTTCAATGAATGTAAGTTTCAAGGGCAGACAAGTTTTAATGCCAAGTCTATTTTCATTGTGAGACAGTATTGCTTTTACCAGATGTCTATTAATGTTTGTGCATTATTGTGCTGTAAAAATAAAATCCAAATAATCATTGTACAAGTAAAGCGGTATGCACACATTAGTATTTATGGTAAATGGGGCGAAATAGCCAGGTAATGGGACATCAGACTGGCTGCAGGGACTCTGGTGCCATATTTTGGTTGCCTGTTCTTCAGTTTGCGTTTGACAGTTGGTATCCCAGAATTCCATTTGGAGTGGGTGGGGTTACGTAATTATGTATGCAAATCAGATGTTAATCAGCATACAGATTTGCACTAATTTTTCATGGGCCTTGTCCAGATTTTTGATGTTTCTAGGTTGAGAGGTATGTTCTACATGGATTGTTCTCCCGAATTCTATTTGTATGTAATCTGCTCCTTCCCTTTTCTAAAGATAGCGAAAGTAACTTCCGACTAAGAAATACACACCACGTAATCACCAATAAGTGCACCGACCTCTTCTTCGTGTAAAAAAACGGAATTTATTCCACACACACTGAGCCGTACAAAACCTTAAAAAACATAAAATAATTCTGACAAACAGTGTAGAGTTCAGCGCTTTCACCCACTACAATGTGGGCTTCTTCAGAACACTGGAACACTGAGCAAACACTTCTTTTGTTTAAAATTTGGCACCATGATTGCATCAATCAGGCATTTAAAGCTATATGCAAATTATATACATATTGCAACCTTGTAACATATACCAATGGATATGTGAACTTATACTTTCTTTTTAACTGTAATTTACACATCATAATATATAAGTTGGCTAAACTAACACAAAAACATAAATATACACAACTAATGAATCGATCACTGTTCATAATGTATGCTGTCATAAGATGTCGAATTTTCTAAATCTTGAAAATATATATGTAAAATATGTTAACATACCAATAATAAATCTAGATATATTGGATATGTTTGTATTATATTGCTGTTACATTATTCCTACATGCAATATGTACATAATAGTGAAAAACACATGCAGGAACTAAACCCTCCCACAAAACAACATTTTCCAAATACTAAATGTTTGTGGTAGATGATGTTGCATGAGCAATGTGAACACTGCAATTCACATGATATAAACTTTTAGTATATCTCTAAAATTGATTTGCAGGAAATAAAATCATTAAGTCCTGGTGAATTTGTAGCATCTAGATGTAATTGCCACCACGTTTCCCTAAACGCCAGCAATGCTTTGTGATCACACCCCCTCGGATCTGTGTAAATGTTTTCTAATATGACAAATCTAAATTGATGGGTTATCTCCCATCTTTTCAATGTGCCTATATAATGCATTCTTAGTATCTTTCCTTCTAATACAATAAACATGATCATATATACGTTGTCTAAAACATCGGAACAAACAATACACTTAGCCATATATATAATCATTTTGGTCCTACAATTGCCATACTTCAATTTAATCCTTGGTGACCCGCATTGTCAAGCATAACACTGGCTACTTCTAGTATATATCCACAATGATTACACAATCCCACATTTTGTAGCATGTTTTCCTATATTGTTTTTTGTAGTGGGTGTCATTTGATTAAATGAAATTCAAGTGTGGCAATTGTAGGACCAAAATGATTATATATATGGCTAAGTGCATTGTTTGTTCTGGTTTTTACATAGGCAAAACCAAAAGATGTTTTAGACAACGTATATATGACCATGTTTATTGTATCAGAAGGAAAGATACTAAGAATGCATTATATAGGCATATTGAAAAGATGGGAGATACCCATCAATTTAGATTTGCCATATTAAAAACCATTTATACAGATCCGGGGGGGTGTGCTCACAAAGCATTGCTGGCGTTTAGGGAAACGTGGTGGCAATTACATCTAGATGCTACAAATCCACCAGGACTTAATGATTTTATTTCCTGCAAATCAATTTTAGAGATATACTAAAAATTTATATCATGTGAATTGCAGTGTTCACATTGCTCATGCAACATCTACCACAAACATTTAGTATTTGGAAAATGTTTTTTTGTGGGAGGGTTTAATTTCTGCATGTGTTTTTCACTATTATGTACATATTGCATGTAGGAATAATGTAACAGCAATATAATATAAACATATCCAATATATCTAGATTTATTATTGGTATGTTAACATATTTTACATATATATTTTCAAGATTTAGAAAATTCAACATCTTATGACAGCATACATTATGAACAGCGATTGATTCATTAGCTGTGTATGTTTACGTTTTTGTGTTAGTTTAGCCGACTTATATATTATGATGTGTAAATTACAGTTAAAAAGGATGTATAAGTTCACATATCCATTGGTATATGTTACAAGGTTGCAATATGTATACAATTTGCATATAGCTTTAAATGCCTGATTGATGCAATCACGGTGCCAAATTTTAAACAAAAGAAGTGTTTGCTCAGTGTTCCAGTGTTCTGAAGAAGCCCACATTGTAGTGGGTGAAAGCGCTTAACACTACACTGTTTGTCAGAATTATTTTATGTTTTTTAAGGTTTTGTACGGCTCAGTGTGTGTGGAATAAATTCCGTTTTTTTACAAGAAGAAGAGGTCGGTGCACTTATTGGTGATTACGTGGTGTGTACTTCTTAGTCGGAAGTTACTTTTGCTTTATTCAGTTGTTGGAACTCCATGGATATCACCGGTGACAAGACGCCTCTACACAGAGAAATGGAATTGGATGACATTACTAAATTACGAGCCAAAGTAACCTCTTTGAAAGGGGAGGTTGGTAGAATTTTGGAACTTTTGTTAGATTTTACACAGGCCAGTGTAAAGTCTGATATTGTCGCTACCAGAGAAAAGGTTTCATCACAAGCTGCTTTTAGGGGCAGCGATACTAACAATGAAAATGCCATCAATAACTGTCAGGCTCCAGTATGTCAAGGCATGGAGTCAGATGTACTTAAAAGTAATTCTTCACACATTTTTCAACAGAGAGGGGCCAATGGCAGTTTCAGTATTCCGAATGGGTAAGCAACCGGGTCGAGGCACACACCGATAAACTTGGACAATGCCTTTGAAGTTACTGAACAATTCAACAGTAGCAAAGTGAATAACTCAGACTTTACTTTTGCTTTTTCTCTATATGAGGTGGACGAGGAAGTGATACGTACTGGAGCTAAACCCCAAAAATTTCCACCTCAAAAGACGTATTCAACAGCAGTGGGGAAAAACAATATTCCAAACAAAGGTACTGTTTTATCGCAACTTTACTCTCATAACCACATAGGAGGAATTGAGAACAATGACAAGGATACTTATTTAAACAAATTTTTAACCAATAATTGCAACCTTGACAAAGCAAATAGTAAAGGGGAAGGTTCCTTACATTCCAATCAAGAAAATATGGGAACCTTAAAGTACATGATATATATGTTGGGTAAGAAATTAAATGCTATTACTGATCTTAAAGTGGATAATGCTTACTTGCACAAGTGTTTAGATTTAAAAATAGTTCCCATGGGCTTAAGATCTTTTAAGGCGCCAATGGGAATTGAGATAAATGATACTATTATCAATGAATTTAATCAACTATTCAATTATTGTAGCTTCAATTACATGAAGCTTGTTATAAAATTCAATGATGAAAAGCTTAGCAAGTTAATACAAGATGTTAAAATGTTTAACAAAATTATTAATGATTTGTTGTTTTCTGAATGGGAGAGACTACATAAAAAACAATATACTATAGCTGAAAAAAAGATGTTAAACATCAATGAAAGGAAACAAAGAAAGATCATTAGGGGTATGGAACAATATAAGAAAGGACAAGCATATAAATGGACACTTGAAAATAATATAGGAGAGAATAGTAATAGTTTATAATGAATAACATTTTGAAAGTTACACAAAAGGTAACATGTACAATCAGGAAAATTATTCACATTTTTACTGGGTAGGAGACAGGCAAAAAGAAGTATATGGGAACAGGAAACCAGCTGGCAGGAACCAGTCAAAATATTACAAGAAAACAAAACAGAAGAACTGGGGGAAAGGCAAGAAAAGGAATCACGTGAGATATTAAAAGAAAAGAAAGGAAGTAACAACATAATAGTTGATGGGCATATATATATATATATATATATATATATATATATATATATATATATTACAATAACTTTATATATATATTACAATAACTTTAACATCTTCAATTATTCCAGTGCACAAATACAGCTGGCACACTTTGATCTGTTAGCAAAAGTATATTACAATAACTTTAACATCTTCAATTATTCCAGTGCACAAATACAGCTGGCACACTTTGATCTGTTAGCAAAAGGAATGAAATTTATACCTACCCCCAGTTTTGATTTGGCTGATTGTCTTTGTGAAATAACAAAATTTATGAGGAAGATAAATCTGTCTATTCTATTTAAGACAATCAGAAATCACATAACTGTGACATTATGGAATCACAAATAAAGAAAAAAAGCATATATATTCCTCCATACCATCCCCTTGTAGACAATTATGAGAAATTGGTAACGGCGGAGATGTATCAACTTTATAATAAGATAAAAAACAACAAAACAGGAAATAACTTAACCAATGATGAAATATAAACATTAACAGGTGGACAATAATATTAGAGTCATGAAGCCAGACAAAGGGGGAGGGGGTGGTCATTTTTGACAAAAATCTATACACCAAAAAAATGTATGATATATTATATCAGTCAGGCAACTATGAAACCATATCGATTAACGAGGTCAATATTGCATATCAGCGAACTGATTCGTATCTTGAAGAATTTTTTATTGACGGAAGAATAACAAATATGGTATATGATAGCCTGAAGGTCAAATACCCAAGACTAGCAACCTAGTAGGGATACCTAAAATTCACAAAAATATATTAGATCCACCCATCAGACCTACTGTCTCTGGTAGTAAATCTAAAACTTTCCCAACTGGAAAAATTATAGATATCTGGCTAAAACCAATATATGATAATATAAGTCACTTGGTTAAGGATTCCTGGGAATTTTTAAGTAACTTTCGTGTGAACTCTTTGAATGAAGAAAGTATAATAGTCACAGTAGATGTCATAGATCTATTCTGATGCATCCCAAAACAAGAAGGACTGGATGCCTTCTGTAACAGCAGAAGACACACCCAATTTAACTGGGACAAAACGTGTTTGATATTGGAATGCATGTCTATAATATTGGACAATAATTTCATCTATTATGAAGGAGAATATTTCTGTCAAATGAGAGGGGTGGCAATGGGCGCTGCTTGTGCACCTATATATGCTAGTCATGTGAGACTGGGAGGATACCATTTTATTTACCAGTGAACATATTAAGAAAATTAAACATTACTCCAGGTTCCTTGATGATATATACATTTTATGGGATGATGGTATTGACAATTTATTCACATTCGTTGATTTTATCAATGAAAGTAGCACTTTCTTGAAATTCACCCATGCATATAGTCAAATTGGGTTGCCCTATTTAGACACTTACCATTTGTAGACATGAAGGGGAAGTTAAATCATGTATACATAGGAAAAGTACCTTTTCTAATGATTATTTAGAATACGGGAGCTACCATCCCAAGAAAATAAAGTATAATATATTCAAGGGTCAATGCATAAGAGCGGTACGAATGACCTCACATTATAAGGAGATGGTAGAAGAAATAAAGTTTATCACACATTTATTTGAAGAAAGGGGATATCCCCACAAGATGATGGAACAAATAGGGCAAAACATTATAAAGCAATGGGGTAATAAACACAAACCTCTCTTGGGCTCTGGAAATATTCAAAGACATAGATTTAATAATACAAGTAACACTAACAAGACAATCAATCAAGTAGTACTCAATATGAGAGATCTTGTATATTAACATATAACATGGAGGTAGAACAGGTTAAGAATATTTTAACCAAATATTGGTTCATGATGCTGAGGGATACCAGCTGGATAGATATCATAGGAACTAAAAAGAAGTTATGTCTTACCATAACGTTCCATGTGAATTGTTCATCTCGCCTTTGTTCTTACACACGGGTTCGGAGCTCATCCTCGGCTCTGAGTCAGCCGCATCACAAGCTCTGCATCTAAGAGAAGCTCGAGACTCCTCCCTGCTATACCTCAGATCTAGTTTGCAAGAAACTATCTCGCTCTAATAGCAACTGCGTCTAACGCCTACGCAATCACACACCAAGCAATGAGACATTGGAACTACAACACATATATGTGTAAGGATGGAATTCCACCTAGCAATGAGAGGATATTGTAACTCATTCAGGAATAGACCAATCAAACCCTAGTCATAACAGTTCTTCCAGAACGTGGTGGGGGAAGGAGGGAGGGAATTTAAGAACAAAGGCGAGATGAACAATTCACATGGAACGTTATGGTAAGACATAACTTCTTTATGTGACATTGTTCAATCTCGCCGTTTGTTCTTACACACAGGAAGCGTCCCTAGCTCCATTACCCTGGGTGACTCACGGAAGAACGTTCCTGAGCACAGTGGAACCAAAGGAAGTCCTGTCTTTAGAGGCCTTGTCCACCTTGTAATGCGTGATAAATGTATGAGGCTTTGCCCAAGTTGCTGCTGCACAAATAGTGTCCAACAGTAAGCGAGCTGCATGGGCTAAAGAAGTAGAAATGGCCCTAGTAGAATGAGCCTTAGGTTTGAACGGTAGTGGTTGATTAGCAGCTGAATGAACAAAACTGATGCACTCCGATAGCCAGTTGGATAAGGTACCCTTTGATACTGCCATGCCTTTCCTACTGTCTGCGAATGACACAAACAGCTGATCAGACTTCCTGTAAGCTTTAGTTCTGTCTAGGTAAAATCTCAGTTGCCTATGTACATCCAAATTTGTGCAACATGTATTCCAATTTATTTGAATGGTTTTTGGAAAACGTAGGGAGTTCTATAGATTGGTTAATATTTAACACAGAACAGACTTTGGGGAGAAATGACGGGTTTGTGCGTAAGGAAACTCTGTCTGGATGGAAAATCATGTAAGGTGGTCTCACTGACAAGGCCTGTAGCTCCGAAATTCTTCGAGCTGAGATAACAGCAATAAGAAAAAGGGTCTTCCATGACAAAAACTTAAGTGGACACGATGACGCAGGTTTGAAGGGCGCTAGCATAAGCTGGGACAACATCAAGTTTAGATTCCATGGGAAAATTGGCTCTCGAATGGGTGGGCGAAGATGGAAAGTACCCTTCATGAAGGCCTTACAAAGCCTGTGGGACATAATAGTGGAACCACCTTCACCTACATGGACGTTAGATATGGCGGCTAACTGTACTCTTATGGTGGATGTAGAAGCCCCTTCATGAAAAAGAATGGATAAGAATTCCAATATTTTGTGTATCGGGGCTACCAGAGGATCAATACCATGATCTGATGCCCAACACACAAAGTGCTTCCATTTGCTCCTGTATAGCTTTCTGGTGGAGGCTTTATGAGAAGAAATTAGAATGTGTTGTACTGCAGAGGACAAAAGGTTCGACCTGGCTAAACAGGGAAGCGGAGCAGCCAAGCTGTCAATTTGAGGGATTGAAGGGATGGATGAGGAACTCCCGACGAGTGAGTCAATAGGTCTGGCACTGGGTCCAGAATCCAAGGTTCCTCTATCTGATGGGATCGAAGTAAGGGAAACCAGATCTGTCGAGGCCAAAACGGTGCTATGAGGATGATCGTCCCGTCCAGGTTCCTGGCTTTCTGAAGGAATTTGGGTATTAGAGGAACAGGGGGAAATGCGTACAGGAGACCCGGGGGCCAATCGTGCACTAGCACGTCCCTAGGGACACTCCCCGAAGGGGGAAGTAGGGCAAAGTAGCTTCCTGCATTTGGCATTCAAAGGGGATGCAAATAGATCGCAGCAAGGCTGGCCCCATCTGTGGAAAATATTTTCCGCCACTTGAATTTTCAGGGACCACTCGTGTGGTAACAGGATGGCTCTGCTCAGCCTGTCCGCAATGACGTTGGATGACCCCGGGATGTGCGTTGCTATCAGAAAGCGACCCGTGGACGCAGCCCATTTCCAAATTCTCAGGGCCTCTCTGCATAACGGGTAAGACCAGGTTCCGCCCTGTTTGTTTATGTACCAGACCACTGACATATTGTCCGTCTGAACTGCTATTGTTCCCAGAAGCAAAGATTCGTGAAAGTGTTGCAACGCCAGAAACACTGCTCTCAACTCCAGGACATTGATTTGCAGATTGTACATCGTTTTGGACCATTCTCCTTGGACTGTTCTTCCCTGAAAAGGCCCCCACCCCATCAGGTAAGCGTCCATGGTTATGGTGGCTGTAGGGCTGGGCAGGACAAAGGGACGACCTATTGTCAGATCTTGACTGTTCATCCACCATCGAAGATCCCACTTGCAAGACTGTGATCAATATGTTGTGTGACAAAGTATCTAGATTTATTATTGGTATGTTAACATATTTTACATATATATTTTCAAGATTTAGAAAATTCGACATCTTATGACACCATACATTATGAACAGCGATCGATTCATTAGTTGTGTATGTTTATGTTTTTGTGTTAGTTTAGCAGACATATATTATGATGTGTAAATTACAGTTAAAAAGGATGTACAAGTTCACATATCCATTGGTATATGTTACAAGGTTGCAATATGTATATAATTTGCATATAGCTTTAAATGCCTAATAGATGCAATCATGGCGCCAAATTTTAAACAAAAGAAGTGTTAGCTCAGTGTTCCAGTATTCTGAAGAAGCCCACATTGTAGTGGGTGAAAGCGTTTAGCACTACACTGTTTGTCAGAATTATTTTATCTTTTTAAGGTTTTGTACAGCTCAGTGTGTGTGGAATAAATTCCTTTTCTAAAGATCCATTTTCCAGCTCCTTTGCCTCTTTTATAACATTAAATACTTCAGATACAGTTGGTTTATACTTTAACCTCAATTTCCTAGCAATTGCACTTTGGCAGCCAACATAATTAAACCAAAAGTCTTACTCTGTCAAGGCAATTCAGATCCTGTGCACCAGCTCAAAAGAATCATTTTCTTAGTTATAACCATTTGTTCACCCAATATTTCTAGCAGTACTCTGTAGGGAATTTTTAAAATCTGCCAACTCATTACATTAATTCTCAGTTACCACTTTCTTCACTATCACACCTCCAATGTTTGCCATGTACTTGAAGGAAAATTCTTTGAGGTCTGCTCAGAGAATAAAAAAAATATGCAAACACTTCAGAACAAAGACCTAAATCTTCTGGACTTTGCCTCATACTTGGGAGCAGTGCATACGTTTTCCACATTGTTCTCTTGTAAATTGTTTTTTGCAGAGTCTTTCAATCCTCTCTAACCTTCTCTGAATGATTTTTAACAGTTATATTGGAATATTTTATATGCCCTAGTAATTCTCCATTTTTTTAACAGCCTCTGTTCTAGATTCAACTAAAAACACTCACATCGAAGATCTTTCTGCTAAGATTCCCTTATTCTCTCATTGGCTATACTTAGACAGGTAATGTAGTCTCCAGCCTGCAGTCCAAACACCTTTCTGGATTCATACCACTCTATTATCTTTCCCTCTTTAATTACATGCACCCAATACTTTGTTCCTCTGCCAGTTTTCCCCAATAAATTCCAGCCCCTCTTGCCCATTTTTATACCCCTACCTTCACTCATCCCTATTGGCAAAATTGTCTTTCTCCATGCTCATGTTGGCTTAGTTCTTAAAATATTTTCTGCTACTTTATGAACATATTATGATCTATGGTCATTATTCTCTTTCAGGATATGCATCCTAAATCCCACACACTGTTTCTTGAACCCCCCCCCCCCGCTCCATCATCATCCCTTTCCATTGGGAATTATAACCTTCTGCTTGTGCTACATATATGAGCCTCAACTGTGTAGCAACAGAACATCCCTTCAAATCAGGTAATCCTAAACCACCTTGTTCTGTTGGAAGGATCAACTTATCCAACTTAACGTTTGCCCCCCCACACATAAATTCCTTCAACTCTATTAATTATCCTCTACAACTTCTCCTTTGGTGGATATAAATATGCCTGACCACTATACAAAAATAAAGGGGCTGAAACACTTTTACTGCTTGTTTCTTACTTTTCATATCCATAAACAAGATATTTCAGTTTCTCAATTTTTCTATTATCTTTTGTTTAGTCCCTCTTCACAAATCCTTAGCTGTCATAACAGAAACATTTTTAATCCAAACTCAGAAATAGTTCATCTTATGTCCCTACAAACATAGGTATTGCTGAACCAATGAGTGGGAACATAATTTATGGCTATAATTAGAAGTTATGTACCTACCATAACATTCTATGTTAGTTGTCTTCTCTCGCCTTCTTTCTTGCTGGATGGGTTCGGAGACGATCCTCGGCTCCAACTCGGCACTTGCTAAGCTCAAGAGTCACTTCCACCAGCTCGAGGCAGCCCCATATCCCATGATGCAAGGCGGAGATTACCCAGATCTCGTTTGGTAGCCAGAGGAAAAAATACCTACTATCTTCCCCCAAGGGAAGAAGAACAACTAACCTGAGAAAAAACTGTAAGGGGAAACCAGGTAACTAAGTGCAGAGCTAACTGGTGTCCAAGGGAGAAATCTCCCAGAGAAGAGGATAGTTCAAGGTCTGTCCAGGCTAGGGGGACAGGAGGGACGCAAGAAAGAAGGCGAGAGAAGACAACTAACATGGAACGTTATGGTAGGTACATAACTTCTAAATGTTAAGTTGTCAATCTCGCCTTCATTCTTGCTGGATGGGACCGCGTCCCTAGCACCTCTATCCTGGGTGGCTCAATGGAACAGACTCTTGAGAACTGTGGAACCAAAACTCGCCCTGTCCCTGGAGGCCAAATCCAATTTGTAATGTGAGACGAAGGTATGAGGAGTGGCCCAAGTGGCTGCTGCACAAATAGTGTCTAAGGGTAGTCTAGCCTGAAAGGCTGTAGATGTGGCTATGCCTCTGGTAGAATGTGCTTTTGGTACTGAGATCAGCTATTTGCCCCTAAGCTGATAAATATAAGAAATAGTGGAAGACAGCCATCTGGATAAGGTCACCTTAGAAACAGGGAGACCTTTCTTATTTTCAGCATAAGAAAGAAAAAGCTGATCAGACTTTCTACATTGCTTTGTTCTGTCCAAGTAATATCGGAGTTGGTGATGAACATCTAGGCAATGCATTTTTTGTTCCGCCCTGTCAGAATAATTGGGAAAAAATACTGGAAGATCAATAGATTGGTTTAAATTTGTCTTAGAAGCAACCTTGGGCAAAAAGGACGGATTAGTTCTCAAAGATACTCTATCCTTGTGGAAGACCAAGTAAGGGGGATGAACACAGAGAGCATGAAGTTCAGACACCCTTCTAGCCGAAGTAATAGCGACTAGAAAGAGTGTCTTCCAAGAGAGAAATTTTAACGAGCATGTAGCAGCCGGTTCAAAAGGGGGAAGTATTAAGGATGCCAGCACTAAATTTAGATCCCACTGCGGTGGAGGATCCCTAACAGGGGGTTTAAGTAGGAGGATCCCTCTGAGAAAGGCTTTGCAAAGTTTGAGAGACATAATGTTCTGGTCTGCAAATCCGACATGAAAATTTGAGATTGCTGCCAGCTGGACTTTAACTGTGGAAGAAGAACCAGAGTGAAAAATTTCAGCTAGGAAGTCCAAAACTGACTGAATAGGGGCAGAAAAGGGGATCTATGTTCTTAGACCTTGCCCAAAAGGAAAAACGTTGCCATTTGCTAGAGTAAATCCTTCTGGTACAGGACTTTAGAGAAGCTACTATGATATCCCTAATGGGATTAGAGATCATAGGAAGCCTGGCTAAGGAAGGAAGTGGAGCAACCAAGCAGTGAGGTTGAGGGAACGAATGGACCGGTGCAGTTAACCCGACTGGTGGGTCAGATCATCTGGAACTGGGTCCAGATGCCAAGGCTGCACTAAGAGATGTCGATGAAGGAACGGGAACCAAATTTGTTGAGGCCAGTAAGGAGCAATGAGAATCAGCTTGGCTCTCAAGTCGGTAGCTTTCTGAAGCACTTGAGGAATCAACGGAAAAGGGGGAAAAGCATAAAGAAGTCCCCGGGGCCAATCCTGGGTTAGAGTGTCTCTGGGGGGATGGCCTGGAAGTGGAAAGAGAGAGAGAGAAGAAGTCTGGGCATTTGCTGTTTTGGGGTGTAGCAAAAAGGTCGCAGCCAGGAGGGCCCCACTTCTGAAAAATCTCTTCCGCTATAGATTGCTTGAGAGACCACTCGTGAGGCATGAGTATAGCTCTGCTCAACCTGTCCGCTATGATGTTGGTTTTCCCAGGGATATGCGTTGCTATCAGAAACCGCTGAGAGGAGATCGCCCATTGCCAAAGTCTGGGAGCTTCTCGACACAGAGGATAGGACTTGGTCCTGCCCTGTTTGTTGATATACCATACTACGGACATGTTGTCCGTGTGAACTGCGATAGTTCCTAAAGGAAGAAAGTCGTTGAGGGCTTGCAACGTTAAAAGCACTGCTCTCATCTCTAGGACATTTATATGCAGGTGGTATTCGAACGGTTGCCACGTGCCATGGACCATCCTGCCCTGATAATGCCCCCCCCCACCCGATCAGGGAGGCATCCGAAGTGACCGTGGCTACCGGGGCCGGGGGGGACAAATGGTCTGCCCTGATGGACTAGGGGGGAAGAAATCCACCAGGATAGGTGGCTCTTGCAGATCTGTGTGACAAGGATCTTGTGACGCATGGGCAACTGCTGGAAGGACCATTGGGTAAACAACATCCACTGTAGGAGATGCATGTAAAAGCGGGCCAGAGGAAGAAGTGTGATGGCCGCTGCCATTAGGCCTAACACTTTCAGGACCAACCTGGCTTGTACCTTTTTGCTGAATAGGATGATCCGAACATGATTTTGGATATCCAGGATTCTTTGATTTGTTAGATTTGCTGACATCCGAGTAGTGTCTAGATCTGCGCATATAAAGGTAATAGATTGGCAAGGCGATAAGGAAGACTTTTCGAAGTTGACAGAAATCCCTAACTGGCTGCAGAGACGTCGAGTGTAATCCCTGGCCTGGAGAAGTTGATGCCTGGTGGTGGCTGTGAGGAGCCAGTCGTCTAGGTACGGAAACACCTGGAATCCCTGACGTCTCAGGTGAGCCGTGACCACTGCCATGCATTTGGTGAACACTCTGGGGGCTGTGGTGAGACCAAAGGGCAGGGCTCTGAATTGAAAATGACTGGTCCCCAGCAGAAAGCGGAGAAACCTTCTGGAGCGTCTGTGGATTTTTATGTGATAGTACGCATCCTGAAGGTCTATAGAGCACATCCAGTTGTCTTTGCCCAGAAAGGGCAAAATCGATTGAAGTGTGACCATCCGAAAACTCGTCTTTTTGACAGACTTGTGAAGTCTGCTGAGGTCTAATATTGGTCTCCAGTCTCCCGTCTTTTTGGGGATCAAAAAGAACCTTGAGTAGATTCCGGATTCTAAATGGCCTGCTGGAACTGGCTGGATGGCCATTTTCTCTAGAAGTTTTGAAACCTCTAGCTTTGCAATTTCCCTTAGACCGGGTGGAACGTCTGGAAGGGATCCTTTTTGAGGGAAGGGGCTTTTCTCGAAAGGTATTTTGTAACCCTCGGATATGATCGACTGTACCCATTTGTCTTGAGAAAGGGAAAGCCAGGCTTCTGGGTACAGTGACAATCTCCTCCCGACTGCCTCCAAGGGTGGGCAGTCGGGCAACACCTCAGGGATGCTGGAAGGGCTTGTCAGAGAGAGGCTCTCTGCTGCCCTGGTTCTGCGGACCCCCTCTGCCCCTAGGGCAGCGTCTATTATTACCCCCTCTGCCTCTGGGGGTAAACTGACCACGTGCGTCAGGCGTGACTCCTTGACATTTTGGGAACCACATTTTCCCTCCCTTCTGACCTTTGGGGTAAGGCCTTGAAGGGGTGGAGAAACGGACTCCTACGGCAGAAAGAGTCTTGCCGTCTTGCTCGCACCTGGTCAAAGTGTCCTTCACCTGAGGTCCAAATAAAGTTGTCCCATCGAAGGGAGAGTTTGTGAAGGACGCCTTAAAGGGGTCTGCAAAATTGCAAAGTCGCATCCAGGACTGACGTCTGAGAGCCACTCCTGTGCCTGCAGCTCTACTCGCTCCATCGGCTGCATAAGAAATGAACCGCATGGAGGAGTTAGTTATGGAATTTAGGATTCCCAGCTGAGAGGCAATCTTATCTTGAGCCCCAGCAGCTGACGGATCCTGTACCACCTCACCCAATTCCTTGAGGATATCTCTTTGAAGTTGGGTGAAGTGACATAGATAATTCAGCGAACGCATAGCAAAGGTCGCTGAGGAAAACATCCGCTTACCATACCTGTCCATGGTCCTAGACTCCTTGTTAGGAGGACGGACCGGTACGGAAGGATCTGCAAGTTTCTTTTTGGTGGCGGCCGCCACCACCATGGCATCAACCGGGACACCTTTTCAGTGGGGGCCGTGATAAATTTCGAAGGCCTCCTGGGGACTGATTCCACAGAATCAGGAGATGCCCACGCCTTTCGAGCTATCACGTCCATGAGGGGGTCGAAAGGCGGAGAAACCCAGGAGGTGGAGGGTCGAGATCCAAAAGCCTCCAGGTATACCGACTCATCCTCGGAGGGGTTAATGGAGGGCCAGTTCCCCCTCTGTTTCAGGAGTTCAAGAATGTCTGAAAAGGAAACATCCTCAGAGGGGGATCTTGGGAACCCCCCGACTCATCTAAGTCGGTATCTGATGTCGTAGACTCAGGGGAGTCTAAATGCTTCCTCTTGCAAGTCCTCTTATGCGGGGGTTCCCCTGAAGGATCAGGAGAAACCTCGGAAGAGGAAGGTATTCCCAATGGGGAAATCTGGGGCGATGGATCTCTGGGTCTGGGAGCAAGAGAGTGGGAAGAGATATCTACAGGCACTGAAGTGGGAGGAGCTAAAGGGACCGACTGTTGACTCAGCTCGAGGGCTAGTACACTCCTCATCACCTCGAAGGCTCCCCTCCTGGGGAGGACCGAGAGCTCCCGCTCTGAGGAAACAGGAATCCCCGGCCCCACCGAAAGGGAAGGCTCCGAAGCAGATGTCGGTGCCGAGCTTACCAAAGCCGAAGCTCCGAGGGGGAGAACGGGGTCAGACAAGGGTCTGATGCCACTCGCCCCCTCGGAACCGACAAGGGAAGCCCGACGACTGGATCCCTCCAAGGACGGTCTCAAGGAGGAGATAGGAGTCGAAGATGATGGAGCCAAAAGGAGTGGTATCTGCTCCGAAGCACCAACAGTCACAGTTCCAATAAGCTCCGGCTCCGAGCTCTGAAGAAGAATCAGAGGAGGAATTTCTGGAGGGTGTGGAATAGCAGTCATCTGCTGAGACGGGCTATGAAGTATCTGGGCCAGTGCCTGTGATTTCAGCAGTCTACTCACCACTCTCTCCAAGTCATGGTCTGAGAGTCTGGAAGACCTTGAGGATCGGCTCCGATGGCTCCGCTCCGAAAGTAAGGGAGAGGCCGGAGCCGAATGAATAGACTCCAGTGACGGAGATCTGGATCTCTTTCTCGATGGAGCCATCGGAGCCGAAGAACCTTCGGTTACAGTTGGAGCCGACAACTTGTCGGCTCCAAGCTGGGTCAGAGATGTGTCGGCTCCAGCCGGAGCCGACACAGGCATGGAAGCAAGAGTATCGGCGCCGATACCGAACCTTCAGAGAAGGAAGGATCGGCTCCAGCCGGAGCCGATGTCGACTCTGAGGGAGTCGGAGCCAAGGCTGAAGGCTTGGACACTGAAGCCTGGGCCTTGGGAGGCTTTGAGGGCTTCCCCGAGCCGGACTTAGCCGGGGAGCTCTCCGGCTTTAATAAGCCCCTGAGAATAAGTTTATTTCTACGTTCCTGCAGGACTCTCTGGCTGAAGGAGTGGCAAATAGCACAGGAGTCCTGCAGGTGTAGAGGTCCCAGGCAATAAATACAAGAAGTGTGACCGTCTGTCAGACATCTTCTGACAGCACGAGTCACACTTCTTGAAGCCTGAGACCCTAGCCTCTTTAGACATGACTGAGTACCTAATCACACACACACTACACAGTCAGTCCAAAAATTAAACTAGATTAACAAAACCAAGTACAGGGAAAAAACACACAGACACACCCAAACAAACCCTGACAGGAAAAATATAGGAGGGGTAAAGACCTAAGGCCCGACTAGCAAAAATATAAATAAAGGGAACGGGACACTAACGGGAATAGGGCTAAGTGAATCGGGAAGTTAACAAAGTAATATATATATATATATATATATATATATAAATATAAAGTACTGGGGTGGACTAAAGTCTCAGAAAAAAAGGTAGAAAAATTCACTTACCAGGAGCTGGTAAAAAGTTACCTCATGAGCGAAGCGGCAAACGAGATCTGGGTAATCTCCGCCTTGCATCATGGGATATGGGGCTGCCTTGAGCTGGTGGAAGTGACTCTTGAGCTTAGCAAGTGCCGAGTCGGAGCCGAGGATCGGCTCCGAACCCATCCAGCAAGAATGAAGGCGAGATTGACAACTTAACATCCTTTGTTTTACCTTTATTAATTTTATATCCGAAAATGTTCCACAACACTGAGATGTCTTATCAGGAACAAAATATCATCTGCAAATGAAGGCAACTTTTGTTGAATGCCATATCAATCTTTGTAATTCTGAGTCCCCTTAATTTTTGCCAATTGTTCTAAATATAAAGGGGAAAGAGGACACTCTTGCCGGACTCCTGTATTCAAACACAACTGATCAGAGAGGAACCCTCCCACTTTAATTCTGGTCTCCATCACACATCCTCCTAATTAACCTTATTACTGTATCAGGAAATGCAAATACTTCCATTGCCCAACCCATAAAATCCTACTTTACCCTACTGAATGTTTTCTCTACATTTAGATCCACTAACAGCAGTATTTTCTTATATTCTGCTTCCCTGTGGATCATCATTGCTCTGTTAATGTTGTCAAATGTTTTCTTCCGCTCCCCAAAACCACATTGATCCAAAGCTATTAATTCTGGCAACATCTTTGACATTCTTTTAGCTAGTACAGATAATTTATAATCCTGGTTTAAAACTCAAATGGGTCTATAAGAAGCTGGGTCTGATGGACCTTTATAGTCTAAGGTAGTACAGCCACCGCAGCTTCCTCTCAAGATGTTGACAATCCCCCTCATTTTTTTAAACTACTGACAAATATAGTCTTCCAGATCTTTCACTTTACTCCTTCCTAACGTCCAGTTTTCACAGGAATGCCATCTGATCCTAGAGACATTTCTGAAAACCAATTATACATCACCTTTTTTATTTCATCTTTCTATACATCACCTTTTTTACTTCATCTTCTCTAACTTGTGTAGCTGTTAGCTGATGAGCCTAATCTGCCTCGAATCTTGCCATAATGAAGTCTTCCACAAATAATTCCATTTGTGCTCTCTATTTCCACATAGCTGTGCTTTAAACACATTTTCATGAAATTTAAAAAATCTCTCTAATACCTCTAAAGGTTTTCCTGTTAAAGGCTCCTCAAGTGTGACAAAAACCCTTTCTACTTTCTGTTGCTTAAGTCATTGTGCTAAAAGTTTTTGTCCACTGGAGTTATTTAAAAGAAAAAGTTGCTCAACAGCAATCTTCTCAACTCAGGCATATTATCCAGATACTCCCTTATTTTCCTTTAGCACTACACATTTAATCCTCTTCTTGTTCAGTGAGATTCCCCGTCTTCTGCAATACTTTAACCTTTGTCAGCCCCTAGGTAATTCCTATTACTTCTTAACCATACCACTTTCTCGTATTTCTACCCTATTTTTACACTTCATTTTTATTTTATCCAATTCACTAGCAATAACTTCTGAAGATCTATCTCCTCCAATAACTAATTTCTACTACTCATTCCTCAAATTTTTCTTTTTAAGAAGTACTTTGAAAAAGCACCAGCATCCTATTTTTATTTCATCATCCTGCATTTTTATCTTGTTTTTTATTGGTGCATGACCTGAAATAGTTACTAGGTGTGTCTAAGCTGTCAATCAAATGCACATATTCCCGTGAAATATAATTTTTATCTAGCCCAGTCCAGTTACTGTACCTTTAGGAATAATCTGTAAATTTAATCAATAGTTCCTATTAGTGAATTCTTATCTTCCATACTAAACGTTGCTATAAATTTCTTTAGTAGTATATACCCTTCTCGGTAATATTTTCCCTTCTATGTCCCTCTGATACATCCTCACTACTGCAAGCCAAGTTCCAGTCCCTACCTATAAGTAATATTCCCTGCTGAAAGCGGATTATTTCTCACACAAATTTCTTAAGCTCCATAACAGCAGTTTTTGGTGGAATATAAAATACATGCCAGCATAAGCCTTCTCCCTTGGCAACAGCCCCTACTACCACAAATCTACCATTATTGTTTTTCCCCTCTTCTATCACTAATTGGAGCCCATCTAGCAATTAGTACAATTACTCCTTTTTTTATTTGTCCCAGATATGCTGCTGAACATCTAGCCTGAAATCCTTTCTTTAACAAATTCACATGCTCATTTCTTTCCAAATCTGTCTTCTGCAGCACTGCTATTTGCACTCTGCATTTCTTAATATAGTTCAACACGCCTTCCTGTCTAAAGCCAGTTACCTTCCAGTTTTTAATATTTTTTCTCTTCTGACATAGTTTTGTGGGGATTAATTATTTCTGCTGTTATGACTGCATCTTTACTAATACGGGCCTCTACCTCGGGGAGGGGGGCTATCACCAGATGTGTCAGGTGGAAAACCTTGTGATTTGCAAAACCACAGCTTCTTCCTTCCTTTTTGCTTTTAGAGAAGGTCCTGGTTGGTGGTGATGGTGGGGTAGAAAACCCTTTGGCCCAAAAAGTGTCAACCCATCTTTGAGGGCATTAATAAAGGATATATTGAAGTGTTCTGAAAAGTCACACCGGCACATCCAGACATGCTTTCTAACAGTTATTCCAGTACCTGCAGCCTTGAAGTGCCATCTGTCACACTGTAAATGATACATATATACACATTCGAAAGGGACTGGAAGGTGACCAACTTCCAGTTGGCAGAATTCCTTTTCTCAGTAGATAGGGACCCTGAAAGAGATTTGGAAAGCTCCAAGGTCAAAATTTTCTCTGAAGTGTCACATGTGCCAAATGGATCAGCACCCTAAGAGCATAGGTCACTGACACACAAACTTCCTTCCAAAATTTAACACCCTGGACTCCTTGTTAGGGGGACAGACAGTGCTGCTTTCTTCAAACTCTTTTTTGGTGGCTGCCACACAAACATGGAATCAACAACAGGACCCTTGCACCAAACAGGGCAATCCTTGAGGGAAACCAAAAACTTATCAGGTTTGAGTGGGATCTGTTCAGCCACATCCAGTTCCTTCCATGTGTCCTTACAGATCAGATTGGCCATTTTGTCCATGGGAAGGACCACCCAAAAAGTAGATTGGCCAGCCTCAAAATATGCACACTTCTCTTGTGATGGAGATTTGGAGGACACCCCCCCCTTTCTATCTAAGAAGTTCCATGATTTCTCCAAATGAAAATTCCTCAAGGAAGGGACTCTAACGGACCCTTCCCCACTCATCGAAGTCAGCACCTTCAGTTAAGGGACTTCCTCTTGCACAAATGTTTCTGTCAAACCTCTCCAGGCAGGACTCAGAAGTAGAATGGGAATCCTCAATGTGGACCATCTCAAGACTAACAGGGGCTGGTTGTCCCAACAGAATAGAAAGTGGAGGATCAGGACCAAAACAGCTCCTGTGGGGGAGGGATAGATCCGAGTGGGAAGGGAAGTCTGCTTCTTAAAGATGGCAACCTCTTGAAAGCAACAACAGCAGAAGTTGAGACAAACCAGAGACCCCTCCTATAGTAACCACAAAGCCTAACTGGTCATGAAGTCTTGCACGACTCTGCTTCAAAGCCGAAGCAAGAGCAGAGCTATCTAGCACTGAAGCTATGAGGGGAAGGAAAGGCTCTGAAAACTTGGATGTAAAGGCCTCTGCAGAAGTTGGGGACACAGCTGAAGGAATCAAACTTATAGAAGTCAATCTGCAGTTATTAGAACAACCTTGGACCTGTTCAATCCATATTTATAAATGAACTTTGGGATTAGGGGGCAAAGCTTGAAGCCGCATGGTTACTTCTGTGCAAGTGTATCTCTGAGATACTGCTATCTCCAAGAGGGGAATAACAGTAAAGAAGCTGCTGCACTTTGTGCTCATCAGGCATACAGACAGAGTGCAGCAATGCTTATCATATCGCAAGACACTAGAAATTTTCAGGTGTATTATGAAAGCCTGTGCAAAGGAGAGAAAAGTAATATATAGAGAGGGACACAAACACTTGGCAACTCCCCCACCCCAAGTACCATAACTTAACAGGAAAAATATCTAAAGATTATATTAGTTTAGCTATTAAACATCATATCACGATTACAAGGTCTTTATGATGATAATAGCAAAGAAGAGGTTGCCTCGGACTTAATTTGCATCCATGTAGATTTTCTGAAGGTAGACATGCTTCAATATAAATAAAATCCTTTCTGGTACAAAAGCAAGCAGAATAACAAAATGACACACTGACAACAGGGTTGGATGCAGAAAAAACATTCAACAGGGTGAACTGTGAATTTCTGAAATACGTGCTAAATAGTATTAGATTACTTAAACACATAGAACTGATAATGAGAATAAAAAAGTTATGTACTCATCATAACGTTCCATGTGACTTGTTCATCTCGCCTTCATTCTTACTAATGGGTTCAGAGACAATCCTCAGCTCTGACTCGGCCAAATGCAAAAGCTTGAGGTCCTTCAACCAGCTCGAGGCTTGGTCCTTCAACCAGCTCGTGGCTTACTCCCTATACCATGATGCACTAGTGCTTCCCTCAGATCTTGTTTGCTGCCAACTAAGGAGACTAGATAATTTCGCAATAGTAGTACCAAAGGATACACTAGATAAGGACTAAATACAACCAGGACTTGTATCAACTTCTCGGTCCTCAAGAAAAAAACTGGTAGGGGGTTTGGAGGGTGGGACTTAAGAATGAAGGCGAGAGGAACAACTCACATGAAACGTTATGGTGAGTACATAACTTCTTGATGCGAAGTTGTTCTATCTCGCCTTCATTCTTACTGATGGGTTAGCGTCTCAAGTTCCATCTTTCTCAGGTGGTTCACAGGAGTATATTCCTCAGGACAGTGGAACCAAAAAAGGCCCTGTCCCTGGAGGCCCTATCTACTTTGTAATGAGTGATAAAGGAATGTGGCCTTGACCAAGTAGCTGCTGCACAAATGGTATCTACTGGTAATTTAGCCAAAAACGCTGAAGAAGTGGAGACAGCTCTAGTTAAGTGGGCCTTTATTTTGTGTTGCAATGGCGCATTGACTGAACTGTAAATAAAGGAGATGAAATCTGATAACCATTTCACCACCGAAGTACCCTTCTTTGGACCTGAGAAGGAAACTAGGTTGTTCAGAGTTTCTAAAACCCTTGGTTCTATCCAAATAAAAACAAAGATATCTGTGAACATAAAGCTTGTGCAGCATATACTCCATGCTATATTTAGGGAAGAACACAGGCAACTCTATACCCTGACAAACTAGTGTCTGAGCATACTTGTGGTAAAAACAAAGTATTTGTCCAAAGAGAAACTATCATTATGAAAAATCAAATATCTAGGTTTAATGGACAAGGCCTGTAACTCTGAAACCCTCCAAGCAGAAGTAATGGCTACTAGAAATATTGTTTTCCATGAGAGATATTTCAGGTCACAAGAAGAGGCTGGTTCAAATGGGGGTAGGATGATCCGTGAAAGAACAAGATTTAGATTCCATGGAAGAAGCAGGGGATTTAATGGGTGGTGTTAGATGTATGGTACCTTTTAGAAAAGCTTTGGAGAGTCTATGTGACATGATATTAGCCCTTAATCACCAAGATGAAAGTTTGAAATTGCCACCAACTGAACTCGAATGGTTGCTGCAGCTGCCCCTTCATTGAAGAGTTTAGTCAAAAACTCTAAAATGGATATCGAAGCCAGATAAGGATCAATATTGTTTTGGGACACCTATATTGAGAACCTTTTCCATTTACTAAGATATAACTTTCTAGTAGATGATTTGCGAGAGGATGTTAAAATAGGCTGAGCCGCAGCAGAAAGATTCTGAAACCTGGCTATATTTGGAATTGGAGCAGCCAAGCGGTTAATTAGAGGGACTGAAGAGAAGGATGAAGAGCCCCCAATGAATAAATCAGAAGGTCTGGAACTGGGTCCCGGATCCAAGGGTCTTGCACAAGATGAGGCTGGAGGAAGGGGAACCAAATCTGACGAGGCCAGTAGAGGGCTATTACAATTATGGTCCTTCCCAGGGCACTGGCTTTCTGTAAAACTTTTGGTATCAATGGTAGGGGTGGAAAGACATGCAGGACACCCGGGGGCCAATCATGTACAAATGCATCCCTTGGGGCATCTCCCAGAGGGGGGATTAGGGTAAAATAGCTGCTGCATTTGGCGTTTGTGTGAGTTGCAGAGAGATCTCAGCAAGGCTGACCCCATCTGTGGAATATCCTTTCCGGTACTTCTTTCTTCAGGGACCACTCGTGAGGCAATAGAATTGACCTGCTCAGTTTGTCTGGTATCATGTTGGACCTCCCCGGGATGAGCACTGCTATCAGAAAATGCTGGGAGGTTATCGCCCACTGCCATACCCTCAGGGCCTCTCAACATAGGGGGTAAGACTTGGTCCCTCCTTGCTTATATACCAGACTACTGACATACTGTCTTGTCTGTATTTCAACAGTCCCTAGAGGAAGAGAGTCTTGAAAGGACTGCAACGCTAGAAGTACCGCTCTCATCTCTAGTACACTGACATGCAGGTTGACCTCGTGTTGTTTCCATGTGCCTTGTGCTGTTCTTCCCTGATAATGCCCCCCCCCACCCCCACCCTATCAGGGAAGCATCCGTGGTCACTGTGGCAATCGGTGTAGGTAAAACAAAGAGATGGCATATCGTCACCCAATGAGATGTTAGCCAGCACTGAAGGTCCTTCTTGCAGGAGTTTGTGATCATAATCTGATGATACATTGGGAGACCTTGAAAGGTCCATTGTGTGAAAAGGAGCCATTGTAATATGTGCATGTGCATCCGACCCAATGGGATTGAAATGATTGCTGCTGCCATTGTACCCAACAATTTCAGAACCATAGATGCTGGGGCTTTTTGTTTTAAGAGAAGAGTTTGAACCTGCTGTCGAAGAATAGACACCCTTTCTGGCAAAAGTTTTAAGGTCATAGTGGTGGTGTCCAAGTTTGCTCCTATAAAACGGTATGCTGCGATGGCAATAAGGCAAACTTTTTTAAATTTATGGTAATCCCTAACTGGTTGCATAGGTTCATATTGGTGTCCCTTGCTCGAATGAGTTGATGCCTGGTGGTGGTGGTGGTAAGGAACCAGTCATCTAGGTATGGAAACCCCTGGAATCCTAAACGTCTCAGATGAGCCGTGACTACTGCCATGCACTTTGTGAACACTCTGGGAACTGTAGTGAGACCAAAGGGCAGAGCTCAAAACTGGTAATGACTGGCCCCTGGCCGAAAGTGCGGATGATCTGGCCATTTTTATGTGGTAGTACGCATCCTGGAGATCTATCGAGCACATCCAATTGTCTTTTCCTAAAAATGGAAGTATCGACTGTAGCGTGATCATCCGGAACTTTGTCTTTTTCATTGATTTGCTCAGTCTGCTGAGATCCAGTATGGGTCTCCAGTGCTCTGTTTTCTTTGTAACTAAAAAAAACCTTGACTAAGTTCCGGATCCCATCTGGTCTGCTGGGACTGGTTGGAGGACTCTTTTTCCAGCAACCTTTGAATCTCTACGGCTGCTTGTTCCCTGTGACTGGCTGGAACATCTGGGATTTCCCTTACTGAGGGAGGTGGGGTGGAAAAGGGAATAGACTAACCTCTGGATATGAAGCTTTGTACCCAGCTCTCTTTCATTTTTAGCCAGGCATGTGGGTACAAATATAAGCGTCCCCAGACTGCCTCCAGAGATGGACAGGCGGGCCTCCTCTCAAGAGCGCTGATAGGGCTTCCCAAAGAACTGATATCTGTCACCCTGGTTCTGCAGACCCCCCTCTGCCGTGTGGACGGCGTCTTCCATTATTACCCCCTCCTCTGCCTCTGGAGGGGGGTTCACCACGAGTGTCCTGAAAGGCTTCTTGAGTTTTACGGAAAGTACAGTTTTGTACCTACCATAATTGTAGATGTCTGATAGGTATGCATCTGCAGTCATAACATATGGGTTGTCCTGCCTCAGGCAGCACTGCGGTCGGACGGATTCCAAAGTCTGGGTCTGGCCTCGGCTGATGTCGCACTTTCCCCGACGTCAGAGCTTCTGGGGTATAAAGGCATCAGCCGACGCCATTTTCTTCAGTGTTTCTTGCCCCAGATGCCAGGTGCCCTCTAGGAAGGCTAAATTTGGATAAATGTTGAAAATTCCAAACAGTAGCAAGCAAAATATATATACATATATACATACAAATAAATACACCATAATAGATTCCCCCAGCTAGCTGAAAGAGGGGTAAGCACCCTAGGAATACCACAGAGGGGAAGGAGGGTGGGTAATCCTGACTGGAGATGCATACCTATCGGACATCTACATTTATGGTAGGTACAAAACTGTACTATGTCCTTCAAGGATGCATCTGCAGTCATAACATATGGGTAGAATACCATAGCCAAACTGGGGGAGGAGGTACTAAGATAATGATGGTGTAGTTAAGATCCCCTGTAAAACTGCAGTTGCAAAACCTAAAACTGCAGTTGCAAAACCTGCTCGGGATCTGGAGTATAAAGGTAGATTGTAATGCTTGGCAAATGTATGCACGGAGCTCCAAGTAGCAGCTTCTAAAATGTCCTTGGTCGCCACCCCTCGTAGGAAAGCTGTAGTGGTGGCCGTGGCTCTTGTGGAGTGAGGCCTGATATTTTCAGGAGTTGTCTTTCCATGAAAAGAGTAGCAGAATCGAATGCAATTTCCTATCCATTTTGAAATTGTCTGTTTGGATATTGCTTTTCCTTGCACTCCAGTTGCATATGCTACAAAAAGTTGGTCGGTTTTTCTACTGGTTTTAGTTCTGTCCAGACAGTAGCGTAGTTGTCTGTGTACATCCAGGGTGTGCAATAGTTTTTCCCCCCTGTTCTGTGGGTTAGGGAAGAATGTAGGCAAATGAATAGCTTGGTTCAAGGATACCCTGGATACCACCTTTGGCATGAAAGTAGGATTGGTTCTCAGACACTCTATCCTGGTGAAAAATAAGGAAGGGCTGCACTGCCATTAGTGCCTGTAACTCGGATACTCTTCTTGCTGAAGTGATTGCTAGAAGGAAAGCAGTTTTCCAAGATAAGAACTGTAAGTCTGCTGATGCTGCTGGTTCAAAAGGGGGTAGTGTTAATTTTTCCAGCACAAAGTTGAGATCCCATGTAGGCAGAGGAGGTTTCCTTGGAGGTTTTACATTTTTGATCCCTCTTAAAAATTGTCTGAGGAGAGGGTGAGAGAAGATAGGAGGGTCCATGTTGTACTCTGCTGAAATTGCTGAAGCATGAATCTTAATGGAAGAATAGGACAGGCCATTGTGGAACAGTTCTGCTAAGTATTCTAGGATGTGCGCTAGGTTTGCCAGTGTGACATTTGTACCCTTTGATGCACTCCAAATGAGGAATCTTTTCCATTTTGCTGAGTATGTTTTTCTTGTGGAGGGTCTGCGAGCCTCCAGGATAATGTCCTTGACCCTCTGAGATAAAATAGTTTGGTTTTGTTTTAAGCAATTTTCCAGGCAGTTAGCTGCAGTGTTTTCAAGTTTGGATGCAGGATCTTGTAGTTGTTCTGCGTTAGAAGTAAAGGCCATAGATAGGGGTAGAGGCCATGGGTTCGTCCGAGACATGCTTCTCAGTAGCGGATACCAATGTTGCCTTGGCCAGTCTGGAGCTATCAGAATCACCTTTGGCTGTTCCTCCCTGATCTTTAGTAGAACTTTGTACATCAATGGGAGAGGTGGAAAAGCATACACTGTTAGGGCCCTCCAGCTGAAAGAGAGGGAGTCCACCCTCCAGGCTTGTGGGTGGTATACTCTTGAGCAGAATTTGTTCAGTTGGTGGTTGAGTGGGGAGACGAACAGGTCTATCTCTGGCATTCCCCATTTGTTTGTTATGATTTTGAAGATGTGTGGATGCAGCATCCATTCGTGAGCATCCATGGTAGTTCTGCTTAAGCTGTCTGCTAGTGAATTCTCTTTTCCTGGTACGAATTTGGCCTGCAGTTGAGCATCCATGGTAGTTCTGCTTAAGCTGTCTGCTAGTGAATTCTCTTTTCCTGGTACGAATTTGGCCTGCAGTTGGATGTTGAGGTTCAGGCCTAGGTTCCACAGATCCATTGCCATCCGGCATAGAGGGTAGGAATGCGTGCCTCCCTGTTTGTTTATGTACCACATGACTGTGGTATTGTCTGTCCTTATCAGCAGATGTCCTTGCTGGAGGAATGATTTGAATGCCTCGATTGCATGCTTCACTGCCAGCATCTCCTTTAGGTTTATGTGCAAATTCAGCTTGTCTTGAGACCATAGGCCTTGGATACAGTTGTCTTCCATGTGTGCTCCCCATCCTAGGTCTGAGGCGTCCGTGGTGATGGTCTGCCTTGGTTGTGGTTTGTTGAAAGGCAACCCTCTGTTGGTCTGGCAGGCCTGAGCCCACCACAGGAATTCCTTTTTCAGGCATGGAATGATTGGTATCATGGTTTCTAGACTGTGTCTGTGTTGAGACCATACATTCCTTAGGTACCACTGTAATTTCCTCATATGCAGCCTGGCATGCGGGATCAAGATTATGCAGGATGCCATGTATCCCAGGGCCTGCAGGACTTTCCTTGCAGTAAGCTGAGTTTGTCTTGTCAAAGCCATGAAGTAGACTGGGAGTTGCTTTTGTTTTTCTTCTGTGAGAAAAGCCGTCTGAGTTATTGTGTCCAGATCCGCACCCAAAAATGTTATCCTTTGGGATGGCACTAGTCTTGACTTCTGGATGTTGACTGTGTATCCCAAGGCCTGTAACAGGTGTATGACATAGGCCAAATCCTTTATTAGTTTTGTCTTGTTGTCCGCTTGTATTAGGCAGTCGTCCAGGTATGGGTAGATTTGAATTCCCTGAAGCCTGCAATGTGCAATTACTGATGCCAGGCATTTCGTGAATACTCTGGGCGCAGTAGATAAGCCAAAGGGCAATGCTGAGAATTGATAATGCTCTGATCCTGCAAGAAATCTGAGGTGTCTTCTGCAATCTGGTCGTATAGGGACGTGCAGGTATGCCTCCTTGAGATCTAGAGTCACCAGCCAAGACTCCTTGCCCAACATGGGAAGAAGTTGCTGTAGGGTCAGCATTTTGAATTTTGGCACAACGAGATATGTGTTTAGTGCGGACAAGTCAAGAATAGGCCTCCATTGGGTTTCTTTTCTTGGTACATGGAATAGTCTGGAGTAAAATCCTTGGCCTTGTTCCATAGGTGGTACCCTTTCTATTGCTTTCATCTGAAGTAAACTGTTGATTTGCCTTAGAGCCTCTGGCTTCTGGTTTGGTGGAAGGTTTGGCATTCCGCTCTTTTTTGGTAAAGTGTGGAAGTGAAACCTGTATCCTTTGTCTATTGTTTGCAATGTCCATTTGTCTTTTGTAATGCAATGCCAATTTTTCGAGAATAAAGCCAACGTTGGACCCAAGGGTGCTTCTACTTGTTCCCTGGTAGGCGGAATCAGAGCCAAGTCATTGTGTCTGTCCTGTGGAAGTGGTTGTAGTTGTAGCTGTGGCAGTACTCCTCTGGTTGGCAGGTTGCCACTGACGACCCCTGTAGGCACCCTTTGATTGACCTCTGCCTCTTGGGCGTCTATTCCTGCCCCTCTGTGCTCTGGAGGTGTCTGGAAAGGACCAATTCTTTGAAGGCCAGTTTCTGCTGAACCTCGGAGGTTGGACCTGCAGAAAATCCTTTACTGTTTGTACAGATTTTGCTTTTTCTTCCACTTTCTTTAGAATCTCCTGTGCAGGGGAGCCAAATAAACTTTGTTTCTCCATTGGAGCATCTAGGAGTTTAGCCTTGACATGGTCTGGCAAGGATTGCTCTTTAGCCAGGCATGCCTTCAATTACTGCTCCAGTCATAGCTGATCTAAATGAAGCCCCAGTGCATCATAGCCACATTTTAAGAAATGATTACTGACCTGCTGAGAGTTGTGTACCAAATCCTGAAGGGACTTACGGTCTAAAGGTTCAGGAGAAGAAAGCTTTTATTCAGCTGATCTAACAAATATTCCTGGTACTGTATCATATGGAATTGACAGTTTAAAGCCCTGGCAGAAAGAGTAGCAGATGTATAAACCTTTTTCCCCATCTCTAATGCTCTTGACTCCCTTTCAGAGGGTAGGGGGTTTTTGGCAGTGGCAGCTGCAACACCTTTTGGGCCCTGAGAAATAGTTTCTGGGTCTGCAGCATAGGCTTTATACAAGTGAAAGTGAGAATCCGGGACCCTGTAATATCTGTCAGGTTTGGCAGGGGCTGGGGGAAGAGAATCAGGGGCAGAACTGACATCATTATATGCATCATCAACTACTGTTAGCACAGGTGGTATGGCTAAAGGCCTATGCTGTGGTAAGTGTAAAAAGGTCCTAAGTCTTTTTCTAGAATCAGAGAAATCCTGACCCTGCCATTGAAGTGTTCCCTCAGAGTGTAAAGTCTCCCCAAAGGAAAATTCTTCTGGAGGGGAGGCAGAAGGAATAGAGTCTTCTGCATCTGAATCCTCATAAGGTGAGTATGGCCCTTCCTGATGGTCTGATAAATCAGATCCATTCGAGGAGTAATCAGAGGAGAGAGGCTCAGGGGGTTCAGTCCTAGGCCTTTTGTCAGGAGGAGGTTGAGAGGCCCTGTCTGGGTGAGGTTGGGAGCCCCTAATCAGTGATATAAGGTCCTCAGCAAGGCTGAGAATCTGAGAACTTGAGGAAGGTCTCAGAGGTAGATTTTGCAGGTAAAGCCTTTGACATTTTAGCTGCTTTAGCCCTGGAGAAGGCCTTAATAAACATAGAAGCAGGGGGCCTAGCTGCCCCACGTGCAGGAACAGAAATGTCCAATGGGATGGTGTCGGACAATTCTTGTGCGCTTGCTTCTTCGGTACGGATTTCTGTAGCCGACTCAGCCGGGGCCTCTCTGGCCTCGGTTGTCGGAGGTATGATTTCGGCAGAAGTAAGAACCGAGGACTCAGTTTCAGCCGAAACCAAGACACTCGCGGTAGGCCTAACAGTGGTTTCAGCCGAAACCGCGGGCCGCGGGTGTCGGTCCTTTTCCTTGCGTTTTTTGGCTAAATGTGTAGTTGGAGTCTCAGATGGCATTTTATATGCAAAAGCGGATCCAAAAAACTCTTCTGCAAACTCCGACCGACGTCTAAGAGTCCGTCGGTTGAAGGAGGCACAGGCTAAACAAGCTGATACGTCGTGGTCTGGGCCTAAGCAAGGAAGGCAGTAAGAATGGAAATCCTTATGAGGTATTTGTTTCCCACAAGTTAAACAATTATTTACTTTGTCTGACATCGGCTGAGGCAAGAAAGAGTCCCCAACGGGGTACTTAGCTTTTTTAGAAGTCTTCGGTAGCTGAAATCTCTGGATCTGACCAACCGGCACTTGCGAACAGCTTCTGCTTCGGGCACCGCGCGGCAAGAAAGACTGAGGAAAATGGCGTCGGCTGATGCCTTTATACCCCAGAAGCTCTGACGTCAGGGAAAGTGCGACATCAGCCGAGGCCAGACGCAGACTTTGGAATCCGGCCGACCGCAGGGCTGCCTGAGGCAGGACAACCCATATGTTATGACTGCAGATGCATCCTTGAAGGACATCCACATCTTTCCTCCCTTCTGACCTTTGGGGTAAGGTCTGGTAGGTGTGGAAAAATAGTCTCAGACGGTAGACAGAGTCTTTCTGTCTTGTTCACTCCTGGTAAGAGTTTCGTTCACTTTGGGTCCAAAAAGGGATGAGCTATCGGAAAGGGTGTTGATAAAGGATGACTTAAAGGGCTCCGCAAAGGGACATAAGTGCATCCAGGAATGTCTTGTGAGGGCAATTCCTGTACCCGCTGCTCTGCTCGCTCCATCAGCTGCATACGAAAGCAGACACATGGACGAGTTTGTTAGGGAATTGAGGGTAGAGAGCTGTGAGGATATTTTCTCTGAGACCCCCACAGCTACTGAACCCTGTAGAGTATCTCCTAGCTCTTTTAGGAGATCTCTCTGCAATCTAGTGAAATGCGTCAGATAATTCAGTGACCCAAGAGCAAAAGTCGCTGAAGTAAACATGTTCCATATCTGTCAATGATCCTAGAATCTTTATTAGGAGGATGGACAGATGTCGAAGTTTCTGATAACTCCTTCTTGGTGGCTGCTGCCACCACCATGGCATGAACTGGAACTCCTTTTGTTAGAAAAGCCTTGTCCAGGGGTGAGGTAATAAACTTATTAGGCCACCGAGGGACAGGTTCCATGGTATCCAGGGACTCCCATGCCTTTCAACAAACCACTTCCATTAGCTCATCAAAATGCAGACACCCCCAAGTGGCAGAGGACTGAGACCCGAAAGCCTTCAGGTAGACGGACTCATTATCAGTAGGGTTGATTGGGCTGCCAGCCACCCCTCTGTTTAAAAATTTCCAAGATATCTCCAAAAAAGATATCTTCAAAGGGGACCTTTCTGACTCATCTAAGTCAGTGTCTGAAGTGATAGATTCCTGTGGGGAGTCCAGATGCTTCCTCTTGCAAAGTCTCTTCCTGGGAACCTCCTCAGTGGGAGCTTCTGGTGAGGTCTCGGAAGAGCAGGGCTCGCCCAATGGGGCGTCCTGAGGTTCTAAGTCTCATCGCTTTTGTGGAACCAGTGAAGCAGAGGTAGACACAGATGCTTTAGAGGAGGTGGTTGCTGGTTCTGATGATGTGGGTGCCCAAGGGGACAACACTCGCCTCATGGCATCGAAAGCCCCCCAGCTCCAATGTGAAGGAAACCCTGAATACGAAGAAGCAGGTGATTCCCTCGGCAGTGAAGCTGTGCGGTCCAAACCAGAAGTAGGTGCCGAACTCACCTGCGCCGATGCCCCGAGAGGCAAAGTTGGAACCAAAAGGTCGATTCAACTATCCTCCCCGGACCCGACCGGAGAGTGTCAGCCCCGAGACTCCACAGTCGGCACAGAGGACGTCTGAGTACTCAGAACAGACAGACCTGGAACAGGTGCTAGCATGGATGGCTCCACGATCATCAGCTCAGAGCACTCTGGCTCCGAATCCTCACGCCGGATCGGAGGATGAGCAGAAGTAGCGGGTTGGGTCTTAGTCGATTCCGAAGCCCCAAGGGTTGGCACAGACAAAAGTTTAGCCAGTGTCTGCAGGAGCCTCTGCATCACACGATCTATATCCATGTCAGAAAGTCTTGAGGAATGAGAAGAAGCCACTGACTGAAGAATGAGCGACTTAAGGGTAGGAGATACTGGCTCCAAACCCGGGCACCGGCTCCTACCAACAAGCACAACCATCACCGCCAATATTTTTGGCGCCGAGATAGACTATTTGTCTTTGGCTTTAGCAGTCGATGAGCTTTTCTTCGGCTCCAACCCAGTAGAAGTAGTCTTTGAAGATTTAGGTTGTTTGTCCTGGGTATTGTCCTTATCTATAGACGCCTGAAAAGAGGACTTTACCAGACCTCTAGCAACCAATTTACTCTTCCTCTCATGTTAACACCCTAGTACTGAAAAGAGTGGCATATCAAGCAATCCTCGAAGGTAAATTTCACCCAAACAATATACACATTCAGTATCCATCAGTGATGGACATCTTCTGCCCACATTTAGGGCATTTTTTAAGCCCAGATTTAGATTTTTCTTGCTGAGACATGTCTATAATTTGTAAGCAAAATTCACACACACAGAGTTTTATATATATCAGATACTTTAAAAAAACACAGGCTTAAGAAACAATTATCCTAATGTCAGTGCTATAACTATATACTCTCTAACAAATATTAGAAATTAAAACAATAAAGCCTTCTAATTTAAACAGGCTATAACACTTAGCGAAAAACAGCCCTAAATAAACACGGGCTTAAGAAAGAAAGGGGAAGCCTTCTATCTTCAGGCTATCAAATAATGTAATAACAAAAAACAGCACACTAGTGAAAGGGAGTTAACTAGGCCTAATTAAAAAAACGGCCGCAAGGGAGAGTAGTAGTTCACTAACAAAACGTACACAAGCACTATTGGATAACTTTACTAACTACTAAACTAAACTAAGCAATTGCTATTTAAAGAAAAAATTTTATGTAGTAATAATTATCGAAATACTTGTATTTCACTGGCTACAGCTGGTGAAATGCCCGATCTGTTGCAGCAGCAAATGAGATCTGGGGGACGCACTAGTGCATCATGGGATAGGGAGTAGGCCACGAGCTGGATGGGTGTGAATGTTGTCCAACAGTTGATGCTTTGTAGGGGCTGTCAGGAGCCAATCGTCCAAATAGGAAAAAAAACTGGATTCCCTGCAGCCGGAGATGAGCTGCCACCACTGCCATGCATTTGGTAAACACCGGGGGGGGGGGGGGGCTGAGGTGAGGCCAAAGGGTAGGGCCCTTTACTGAAAGTGACTCTCTCTCAGGCGAAAGCAGAGAAAGCTCCTGGACCATCGAGCCATCTTTATATGGTAGTACGTGTCCTGGAGATCCACTGAGCACATCCAGTCATTGCTGTGCAAGAGGAGCACAATCAACTGCACACTGACCATCTGAAACATCGACTTCTGTATGAACAGGTTCATGCAACCGAGGTCCAGAATAGGATGTAGGCCCCCTGTTCTTTTTGGAACTAAAAAGATGTGGGAATAAATTCCGGATCCTCTTTGTCCTGCAGGGACCTCTTGGATGGCTCTTTTCTGAAGAAGGATCTCAACCTCCTGTCGGGCCAACTCTTCCTGACTGGGTGGCACGTCCGGAACAGTTCTGGATTTCAGGGGAACTTCGGAAAAGGGAATGCAATAGCCTCTGGATATAATTACTAGCACCCACTGATCGTTTGTAATGCTTGCCCAGGTTAGAGGGTGCAAAGATAACAGACTCCCGACTGCCTCCAGGGAAGGACAGTCGGGCAACATCTCAGGGACGCTCCAAAGGTTTCTCAAAGAAGGGTTCCCTGGAACTTTGATTCTGCAGGCCTCCCCTGCACCTAGGGTGACGTCTGCCATTGAAACCTCTTCCCATCCCCTGGAAGAGGAATCCTCCTAAACATCCTGGAAGAAAGACTGCGCCTTTCGAGACCATATTTTCTTACTCCCTTTCTGGGTCTTAGAAAAGGACCTCTGAGGGACAGAAAATCAGATCCCAATGGCCGACAAGGTCTTCCCTTCCTGTTCACTGCGGGTTAACATCTCTTTCATAGTGGGACCAAAGAGTGTGGAACCATCAAAGGGGGCATTAATAAATATCTTGAAGGCCTCTGCAAACTTGCTCAGGCACAGCCAGGCATGACGCCTAATGGCTATGCCCAAGTCTGCCACCCGTGAGGACCCTTCCGCAGCACTGGAGATTAGTCTCATGGACGAATTCACAGCTGAATGAAGGGTTGACAACTTCAGAGAAACTACCTTGAATTCCTCCTCAGACATGGACCCAAAGACGGAAGTAGACCATTCCTTTACCAAATCCCTCTGGAGACGGGTGAACAGCGCAAGATAATTTAATGCTTGCAGGCTAAAGGCAGCCGAGAAGAATACCCGCTTTTCATATCGTACTGCGGTGTATAACCAGCGTGTTTCTACATTTACGCTTTTCAAATCTGGCCAGAGCTCTCGATTCATGATTGGAAGAATGGACAGAAGAACTCTGCTCTGCCAATTCCTTTTTGGTGACAGTGGTCATCACAATAGCATCAACCAGGACTGCTTTGGACCAAAAGGTTTTATCTGCTGGGGGACTGAGAAATGTGTCCGCTTTCTTTGGCACTGGCTCCACGGTATCTGGCTTCTTCCAAACCCTGCTGGCCACGAGATCAATAAGAAGATCAGCAAGGGTGACACCCAAGAGGTAGATGGGCCCGTACCAAAAGCCTCCAGAAATATGGTTTCCTCCAAGGATGGGGACTGAGCAGACCAACTGCCTTTGGCCTTGAGGATCTCAAATATGTCTCCAAAAGAGACGTCCTCAGACAGAGATCTCTGGGACCCGTCCCCTTCATCAGCATCCATATCCTTGGTTAAGGACTCCACAAGGGAGTCAAGATGTTTCCTCTTACAGGTCCTCTTTCTGGGAACTTCCTCCGCTGGAGGCTGCGGGGAAGACTCAGAAAAGGAGGGGACTCCTGAGGAGGAGGCACCCCCCTGGAGGGTAGGCCGGATTGGGCTGACCAGAAGCAGGATGACCCAGTCCACACAGATACTGAGGCTGGGTAGGATAACCATGTGAGAGGGAGGCAGCTCTGATCGCCGAGAAGAATCTTTTCGCTGTCCGGAAAGAGGAAGGACTGGAGGAGGTTCTGACCCCCTCTCCTGCTGAAAAAAAACTAGCAGAAGATAAGGTAGACCTTCCCATCTGAGTTTTTAGAAAGGCCCGCATCATCCTGTCCATATCCATAGGAAAGGCAGTCCTGGAAGATCGGGAGGATATGGAGGACCTGGTGGGAGAGCCTTGTCTGGAACCTGAAGGTCTTCTCTTGTGCTCCCTAGAGTGAGACCTACTAGCAGATGAAAGGGCCTGCACTGAAATCAAGGGATCCAAGGGAAAGTCCTCCACTACAATCAGCTCTGGCACGACTCTCGGATCTAACCTACTTGGAGCCGACATCAGCAAAGGATCTGAGATAACAGCCCTCGGATCTCTAGGATTCAAGAGGGTCGGATCCGTGGGCACGGCTCCCACCCTCTGATCTGAAGATCTCCAATACGGAACCCTGGATCCGGACGAGGGAGGCGAAGGAGTCTGATCCGAAGGCTTTGGAGCCGAACCTTTGGATCCAGGAGTAGACTTCCTGGATGTTCTGGGACCAGAGGATCTTGGATCCGAAACTGCCCTGGGTGGAGCCGGCTCAGAGGACTTAGAATCCGCCAGCCTGGGACGTTTGGATGGGGCCTCCTCCACAGGAATCCTCTTCTTCGCACCTGAGGAGCCCGTTTTGGCTGGGGAACCAGTGACCAAGGGGCCTCCCTTAACCAACCCTTTGAAGAGTAATTTATTCCAGTGGTCAACCATGGTACTAGGGTTAAAGGCGGCACAAGAGCTGGTTGCTGCTGAGACAATACAGACACTCCTTGTGTGAGTCGGAAATAGGCATTTTCTGACCACAAGAAGAGCATCTCTTAAACCCCAAGGGTTTATCCAACATCACCAAACCTAGGGGAAAATCCTTACTCAAAGTCCAAAACAAACCAAAGTTCGGAAATGCCAACCAAAAAAAAAAAAAAACGTCCAAAATACTCGCTATTTAGATTAAACTACTCTACCTATCAATACAAATCCCAAGATAACACGACTGAGGAGCTGAGCAATCTGCGTCTGTCTTACTGAAGTGGCAAACGAGATACGAGGGATTAGAGGGCAGCAGAGCATTATGGGAGGGGAGGAGCTTGAGCTGTTTGTCTGTGTGTGCCGGCTAGGATCCGATATCGGATCCAAGACCCTAGAGTGAGGAATGGTGACTACATAACATCAGATCATGCTAGACTGGTAGAAGTATTTCGTAGAGGTGTTAAATGAATGGTTAGAGAAGGGGGCGGAAGATAAAGAAATATGTACTGGAGCTATAAGATTTGTATGAAAAGAAAAGGAGAGAAAAATAAGATATAAAAGTGTTAACCAGTATTGTTAAATGTTGTGTCTTTTGGCTTATCCCAGTTAGGGGTCGCCACAGCGGAACTCCGGTCCGCTAATGTTTGGTAGTGGATTTTTACGTACCGAGTTACCAGCTCTGACGCACAACCTTCAACGAGGGCACGCCCATTCACGTATGCCTCCACACAGAAGACGCTCTAGCTGAGAATCGAACACGACAACGTCTTGCTATGATGCAACAATGCTACCGCAGCACCACTACCGCGGGTCTAACCAGTATTGTTAAATAATGTGGATTATAAGACATTTATGAAATAACAGGGAAGAAACTGGAAAATAAAGTGAATAAATTACTGAAAGAAACAATATTTGGAAGAAAATGGAAAGGGAGCCATTTAATGACAAGGGAAATTGCAGATGATATAATAAACAATTTCAGAGCTTAAAGATTGTGAAAAGTGATGTGACTAAAGCATCTGATTATATACAACATGAAAGTTTAAGGGAGATTTTAAAAGTGCATAATATAAGTGGAAAAATAATAACAATCATTTTGTTAATTTATGAGAGTAATAAAGCGAGATTGCCAATAAATGGTTGTTGGTTAAGTGAAATGATAGGCATATGATGTGAAATAAGACAGGGTTGTCTAACAAGGAGTATTTTATTTGTGTTGGTTATGAATGCAATTGTTAATTAAATAAATTTGATGTTAAAAGAAGCAGAATATAGCACAAAACAGGTTATACCAATACCTGTGATGTTTTCCTACGCAGATGACTAAAAAGGAAGAATGTATGGCGACAGCTATTAATAAACTTAGTCAAGAGTTAAAAGATATAGGTCTAAGTATAACTAAGGATAAAGGTTTTGGAATAATAGCAAAAATATGAGGGATACAGTTTAATAGAAAAGAAGCTGAAATTTTAGGTATAAAATTTGGGCGTGATCAGTATAGAATAATACAATGGCAGAGTATGATGTACAAAATTAGAAATAAATGTTTGTTTTGGAGGACATATAAGTTGACACATAAAAATATACTTAATTTGGTGCTATTAGGAAAAATAGCTTAGTTAGCAAGCTAAAACAAGAGAAAGAATTATTGTCAATTATATCTACATTTATTTGGGGATCCAGATTAAATCAGATTAAAAGAGGAGTAATTTATGTAAGAAAACAAGGATGATGATTAGGGTCGGTTAAACCTATTGTTCATGCAGCGTCACTGAAATTATATACAGTGTTGATGTAGTTAAAGGAAACTAATAACTTTAATGGAAGAAAACTATAAAGAAATTATAGAGAAGATAAACTTAAAAACAGGAACTGGATACTTTTGTGAGGAAATTAAAGAATATCAAGATAAATTTCTATCACAGAATTTAAATATATGCAATACAGAAAAGAATAGAAGAGAATGGTACCAGAGTACAATGAATACATATTATATGTATCTTTTAAAACATCTAAATAAAAAGAAAGAGCAATAAGGGAAAGATAGGGAGATGTAAAATGTATTACAGATGTGCAGATTTTATTTGTGGAGATTAACAATAAGAAAATTACCAGTAAAGGCAAATATGCCATACAAAAAAGAGGGGAAATAATCTGTAATTACTGTAGTGAGGTGGAGACAACAGAGCATGGTTTTTAAAATTATGAAATGGTAAAGAGATTATGGGAAAAATGTGAGAATGAAATTATAAAAGGATTAAAGGTTACAAAGGATATAAATACGGAAATGGTAAAGCATGGTTATTATGGGGATAAACGTAAAAATGTGGATATAAAATTGTTTTGTATAATATGGATTATTTTGAATGAAAGATTAAATGAGATAAATTTTAACAGACAATAGATACTGTCGGAAATACAGAAAATATGATTTTCATTATGGAAAAAAGAGAAGGGGAGCAGTGGAATGACAGTAAAAAATTTAATGTAAAAACTGAAAATGTGACTATGTAAATAAGTGTAAATTAGTTGTACAGAATGTAAACTGTGTAAATATTATAAATATTTTAATAAAGAACCCTTACTCTTTGGAGCTGCTAGATAGCACCAGAGGGCTCCTACAGCAGCAAGGAAGTAGCAGGAGGGAAACAGCAGTATGGAGGAGGAGAGAAAAGCTATAGAAAGAGTCTGGAGACAGAAATGTGAATTTGGAAAAAAAGTTTATTCAATATGCAGTATCAGAATGCAGATAAAGTTTCCTGTGCATTAGATGATACAAATGAGCAGAGTTTAGCTGTCTCAATGGAAAATGACATACAGGGTTCCCATCCCTCTGTTTTTTTTTCCGGACTATCCGGAAATCAAACTAATTCTCTAGTAGTCCAGAAAACACCTTACAAACTCCGGTATTCTGTTTCAAAAAAAGAAACAGACTATCAGAGTTTGTAAATTGGCTGATTTACTATGCTTTTTTTTTTTTTTTTTTTATTTTACAGAAAAGCATAGTAAATCAGCCGAAAGCTGGCATCAGGAACGGAAAAAGAGGGTGTTCCCCACCATGCAATGTCATAGTGATGTCACAAAATGGGTGGAATAGGGGCAGGAGAGAGGGTGTGGATGGGCAGGGTTACTGGTGATATGAGGGGTATAGTCTTACTCCGGGTTTTAGCCACAACGAATGGTGGCATCCCTAATGATGTAAGGGATTCTGTTGCGAGTTGTGCAAATAACAGAACTGGCATCAGGAGAGCTTGCAAATGATGTTCTACTGAAAACAATGTATTTATTTACTTACATTTGTTGACTGGGTAGTATCCGACTGAGCAAGTAGCCCATTTTCAGCAGAGACTCGAGGAGAAAAGCTCCAGTACAGAAAAAAATTAGTTAAGAAAAACAAAAGTCATGACACAAATATTAACAGCAACGGAAATAACAAAATTACTAAATAAACAAAAGTTGTGAAAAACATTTAGTTTACCATAATACATAGATATAGATAGCTGGAATAATAAAACAATCTATCAAAAATAAGCAAAATCTGATCAAAGGCATGAGCTATAAGCAATAGGTGCTTAAAGGTGCAGACAAGAGGTGCACTAGAAGACAATTGTGAAGAATGGGAGAAAGAAATTAGCCAGGTGAAATACAGGAGCACAGGCAGTTGCTATTGAGATAGCCTTTTAGGCTTTTTTTAAACAGAGAGATGTTGGGATTGTTTTTGATATGTAGAGGAAGAGCATTCCAGTCCTTAGCTACTTTACTAGAATAGAGAGAGTCACCATGACAGTTGTGAGATTGTGCAACTCTTAGCATTAGTCTACTAGAAGAACTAAGGGACCTGCAGTTAAGGTTGGGTTGGTCCAGGCTTGAAAGTGCAGGGCACATACTAGGGTTGTGTACGACTCTGTGGGCAAAGGTAAGTTAGTTTAGTGTTAACAGGGTGGGAAGTTCCAGCCAGCTGATTTGCTGAACAGTGGAGCAATGATGAGTATTATGGGGATGACTTGCTGCAAACTTATCTATTTTACTATAACAGGACTCTAGATTAAGGTCAGTCTTATGTAGGTTGGTGAAAATATTTGATAGTGAGATCTAGCTGTGGCTAGTCTGGCTTGGTGAGTAAGGTATGGTTTAGCCCTGTAGAGAGTACCACGTTTTGTATGCACCTTTTTGATTGTTAGGGAGATATGTTTATCAAATTTTAGTTTGTCATCTATTGCAACGCCTAGGAGCTTGGTCTGATTAGTAGGTTCATTATTTGTTCCATTACAGGAGAAAATGTAGAGAGGTATTGGGCTGAGCTTGGATGATTTATTTGAGAAAATCATTTAACTTAGTCCTGTTTGGGTTTAGGATGAGTTGAAGCTCTTGGAGGGAGGGCTGAACAGATAAGAGTGGAATTGACTGCATATTGGATGATAGTGGCAAGTTTGGTGGGGGAAATTAGGTTGTTGGTAAATATGACAAGAGGAGGGGACCAAGGACTATTCAGTTGATGGCTCTGCTGTCAGCACTTCTGAAAAAGTTATGTGGAAAAGGAACCAGGTAATGCAGCAGCAGAGAATGTTGCAGTGATGGAAAGTAAAACAGAAAAGCAACAATAAACTGAGAAGGTGTCTGGTTTTGTGGCAGCAGATAATGCAGTAACTAAAACCTGGGTAGCAGTGACAGATGGCAAAAAAGAAAACCAAGAACAAACTAAATATTCTTAAAAAAAAATGTGAAAATAAGAACAAAACTGACACAGTAGCAGGCATTATGTGGCAATTTGGAAACCATTCTAGGCGTTACATCTCAATAAATTCAGTCTTCTGTGGAAGACTTATGGAATAGCATTCAGGAAAAATGCTTTATCTAGTGTTTCAGTATTAACAGGAAAAACAGTGTATATGTCAAATGTTTGCACGATCCCAGTAAGATATGGAGACAAAATTGTGCAATTGGTGTTTTCTTTCATATGAGATTCATAAGTTAAAACTGGTGAAGAGAGATGTGTTTTACACATATGAAAATGAAGGAGGGGTTGCAGTTACAAAATCCAGTTGTTTATTCCATTTCTTTAAACTGACTACTAAAGTAGATAAAGAATGAGAATTTAAGAGCGAGAATATTTAAATACAACTACAAAAAATTCTGGGAAATGACAAGAATAAGGAAAAAGAATATATACATGAAGAAATGAAAACTGTCAAGAAAAATACAAACATGGAAAACAAAAACTGATGATATAGAGAAAGACAGAAGGATGTGGTATAATAATGTGAGTGACCCACCACTGGACCAGTAATCAAAGAGCCTCAATCCTTACCACTGGCAACAGTGGGGGATGCACATTCGGCGGATAACGGGTACACACACACACATTATTTCCAGATGCAGCTCTCTGCATCAAGTGCAATTTCCCTTAAGTGACAACAGAGACCACAGTCAGCCCTGGGCTGATTTCTCCCTCTTTTTCCAGATCCTCAATAAGACTCCTCACTGGCACAGCTACAGAGTTGAGATCTCAGCTGAGTGACCAAGCCAAGACCTACCAACACACTTTCTGTCCAACCAGTGCTTCGTGACCTTGCTCAAGTAACTGACATACACACTCTTTGGCATTTGATTTACACAGACACACACACCTGGGACAGGCTGGCACAGGATTACTAGCTATGCCCCCTTCTACCCAGACTATAAGGTAGTTACCACTGCCACCGGTCAAACTCCTTATCAGCTACATTAAGGCCCTTAGCAAAGGTGTCCAATCTTACTGTGTAATATTAATACAAAGGTAGTCTGACCAAGAGCAAGGCTATCAGGAGTGGCCCACACAGTGTCACCAGATAAACATGCAAAGTACTCTCAAAACTTAAATATCTCTACACACGTCAGCCACAATGAAAGGTTTAAATATATTTAGTAATAAAAGAACAAGAAAATACCCAGTATATATTCACAGTGACATCAGAGTTCAAAATCACAGGAAATATTTAACACACTGAAGGACAGTCTCAAATAAAGAAAAATATCTAAACTAAGCTTCACTATATTCCTGACTATATCCAAGAGAATTACTATATCCTAGTTAACTTACTTAAATAGAGCAAGGCGGATGTTGTGGTGACTGGTTCTTGTCAGGTCTAAGACAGAATACAGAATGCACTCTCCCTCTAAGAGACTTCTCAAATTAATATCTACAATATTACTGCTGGGATAGCTTGCAGAATGACATCATGTCTTGTCATCTGACTCTAGCTCCCAAGTGAGATTCCCCACTGCTGGAAGCTTGGCAGTATTTAGCATCTACCTGTGAAAATACATAGACTCAGATCTTTGGCAGAAGCTGGAAGTCATAACACAATTACATTCCTCCACATTTCAAGACTAGTAATTATTTCACCCTAAAGACAATACAGAAAGATCCCTAGTACAGACACTATGTCTCTTGCTGCAATGAAACTGAAAGATACCATCTTTTATGGCCAAGCCAAAGTAATTTAATTTCGGTTATTTTTCTGAAGTTAACCTCCTGCATTCCAATTTATAGTGTTAAAATATATACCTTTAAAAAGTTACAACAGTGCATGCACATTTCTGTTCTACTCCAGTAGGGCACACTGTGGTTACATTTCAAATAGCACTTTGCAAAAACCTTTTCAACACACACTTCTGTACCAGCAGTTTGATATACACATGACATACAGTTCCAATACATTTGTAACACAAGCATCTTATACAAATCATGCTGATATTCACAAAATCATATAATTATTTAAAAAATTCCAGATAGCTGTGCTGGCAATATCCCCTTTTGTCACAATCACAATGTGATAAAACATTTCTATGTAAATCTTCAGGGAAAATTTACCAGAATGAGTGATTCAAGCCATTAAATTAAGGGAAAAGTGGTCTACAAAGACAGTCATATGTCACGATTTCCTATGGAGACTGGTAATAAGTTACCAGTAAAGGGAAATATACCATATAAAAAACACTGAATGTGTGTTTATTTTTTGGAGAGGAGCAGACAACAGAGCATGTTTTCTGAAATGTAAGAGTGGTCAATTTCTTCCAGTGGAATTTGTCTGCCACAAGCACACTTGCTGGTGACTTTTCCCCAGGACAACCACCCAAGAAAAACATCCAATTCACAGACCTAAGCAAGCAATCACTATACAATGCAACAGCATGATTAGAATAAAAAACCCTGAACTGGGTACTTATTATTCCAGTGGCCTGTAACAGTGATCTCCCACAGAGACTTCCATAAAGTCTATGTAGCAAAAAGGAACTAAAGATGGTGCAAGCGAGTCTCCTTTGCATCATGCAATCAACTGATCTTCTAACACAGGTAGGGCTGCCCTGTGCAGGGACAGCTGAAAGCAATGCAAGTGGTTGGGAGTCTTTCTGTGGAATAATTCCATATGTAATGAATCACACAGCAACAATGATCCGTGTGATATTTATCAGTAATGACAGTCCTGCCACAGGATCTAGGAGATGCAGAAAAATCCCCCTCTTCACTTGCAGATAAAAGGTCACGAGCGTATGCAGCCCAGTTCACCAGCTTTAGTCTGTTCTGAAGGCACTATTGCTAGGTGTACACTGCAAATACACCTGGAATCTTCAGGTGATCACTTTTTGGTATCTAGCTCAAGCTCTGGGGCACACACTACCTTCTCAGCTACAGATTTGTAACACTAAGCTCTCTTTTAGGAGGTCCCTGAAATACTATTTCTTGAAAAGAGTTTAACATAATGCAAGTACAGACTTTTGGCACGGTCACTAAGGTTTTAATTTTTTAGGCATTATTAATCATGGTATTACTATAAACTAGGGTTTTCATACCGCTCACCACCCTAAGCATATTAGGCTGATGTGATATAAATGCATTCTTTATTTCTACAAGATGTCTGTCTCAAGCACATAAATTAATAAAATTTAAAGGCAAACAGTGAGTATTCAATTATCTCTCAGAACCATTATGGCTTAGAGGCCAAAATATGCCTATAAACATCTTAAATAATGGCTGCAACGCAAAGCCCCACAGAACCTCTTAGAAACAGCATTACTTATTTGAAAAATAACCTAGTTTTATGGCTGCAGGATGAAAATGGTGCATCCTTTCTTTAGTATGTAGAGAGGACATTCAAATTTTTTAAATGTGAAGCATAGTGGGAAAGTACAGTTGTGTACACTTACCATAAATGTAGATGTTCGAGTGTATTCACTGTTGCAGTCATCACATTTGGGTTGTCTGCTTGCAGTAGCCCTCAGATGGCCTGATTAAAGTCTGGGGTCCTGCATCGGTTGCTGTCCCTTCTTCCATGACGACAGGTCGTCAGGTGTATGAAACATGCAGCCGACGCCATTACATCAGTTTTTCTTGCCCCAGATGTCAAGTGCCCCCCTAAAGGGGAGCAATTAAATCTAGAATATACAAGGTTATACCTCCAACAAAAAAGCAAATACACCAAAAAGCTTTTGAGCATAGTAGAGTAGAATAGAGGTGTAGCCCAAAGAAGAAAGGGGGCTGGAGGTGGGGTAACCAGGACTGCAACAGTGAATACACTCGAACATTTACATTTATGGTAAGTGTACACAACTGTACTATGTTCTTCATGTTTCACTGTTGCGGTCATCACATTTGGGTGGATTTCCAAAGAGAAGGATGGGAGGAGGAATTCAGATAGCATTAGGACCAGCGATAAGGCCCTACAAGACTGCAGTGGCAAAGCCAGCTCTGGATTTAGAGAAAATTGGCAGGTGGTAATGTTTGGTGAAAGTATGTACTGAACTCAGGGTAGCAGCTTCTAGGATGTCCCTGATAGGGACGCCTCTGAAAAAGGCTGTGGAGGTAGATGCAGCCCTGGTTGAGTGGGGTCTGATCCCCTGTGGGATAGGTTTTCCATGGTGCTTGTAGCAGAAATGAATGCAACTGCCTACCCATTTGGAAATGGTTTGCTTTGAAATAGCCTTCCCCTCTGCCCTGCAGCAAAAGCCACCAGCAGTTGGTCAGATTTCCTTTGAGGTTTAGTCCTGTCCAAATAGAATCCAAGTTGTCTGTGCACGTCTAAGGAGTGCAGTATCCATTCCCCTTTGTTCTGTGGGTTAGAAAAGAAGGGTGGCAAATTAATGGATTTATTAAGGGCCACACTGGATACCACCTTGGGCATGAAGGAGGGATTGGTCCTGAGGGACACCCTGTCCGCATGAAAGATGATGAAAGGCTCCACTGCCATGAGGGCCTGTAATTAAGATATCCTTCTTGCTGAAGTGATTGCTAAAAGGAAAGCTGTTTTCCAAGAGAGGAATTTTAAATCTGCAGTGGCAGCTGGCTCGAAAGGAGGAAGAGTGAGATTTTCCAGTACAAAATTAAGGTCCCAGGCTGGAGTTGGGGCTCTCCTGGGTGGTCGTAGATTTTTGGCCCCTCTAAGGAACTGCTTAAGCAGTGGATGAGAGAAGAGGGGAGGTTCTGTGTTATAATGAGCTGAAATGGCTGAGGCGTGAATTTTGATGGAGGTGAAAGACAGGTCCTTGTGAAGCATCTCAGATAAGTATTGTAAATTGTGAGGTAAACTGGGCACTGCTGTGCTCATCCCTTGAGACTGGTTCCAGGCACAGAATCTTTTCCATTTTTCAGTCTGGTGCAATCAAAATAGTCCTTGGTTTGTCTTGTTTGATCTTTAGTAGTACTTAGGAGAGCAGAGGCAGAGGAGGAAAGGCATAAACTGATAGGTTTTTCCAGCTTAAGGACAGAGCATCCACTTTCCAAGCTTGCTTGTGGGGTCCTTGTGCAAAATTTGTCCAATTGATAGTTCTGGGGGGAGGCAAACCGGTCTATATCCGGGCTCCCCCATTTGCTTGTCAACATGTTGAAAATCCTTTGTTCCAGCTTCCACTTGTGTGGGTCCATGAGGTTTCTGCTCTGTGTATTTAATTTTCCTGGCAGGAATTGAGCTTCTAGATGCACTTGGTAGCTCAGGGCTGTGTTCCACAATGTCATGGCTAGTATGCATAGGGGGTAAGAATGTGTACCTCCCCCGCTTGTTTATGTACCACATAACAGTGGTGTTCGTCTTTACCATTAACTGTCCTGGAAGAATGTGGTCCTTGAGGGCTGTCAGAGCATTCTGTACAGCTAACATTTCTTTTTGACTGATATGCAAGTGCATTTGATTTGGATTCCATTTGCCCTGAATGCATTTCCCTGCCAGGTGAACCCCCCCATGCATAATCTGATGCGTCTGTTAGGGCTTGGGTGGCAGGGGGTGGTGTGAATGGTAGTCCCTTGTTTTGGTGGCAGGCCTCTGCCCACCAAAGAAACTCTAGGCAAGGTATGATAGAAATCATTGCTTCTAGATCCTGAGAATGTTGACACCATAGGCTTTTTAGATACCATTGTAGTTTCCTCGCATGCAGTCTTGCATATGGAATTAGAAGAATGCAGGAGGCCATGAACTCCAAGGCTTGTAGTATTTGCCTTGCAGATAGTAGGGTGTTTGGGGCCACTTGTTTGAAGTAGGCTGTCAAATGAATTTGTTTCTCTGGCGTGAGGAAAGCCATCTGGGAAGTTGTATTCAAGCTTGCTCCCAGGAATATGATTTGTTGACAGAGTACCAGGTGTGATTTCTTTTCGATTATGGTGTACCCCAGACAAGTTAGCACCCTTTGTACAAAGGCCAGATGATTCAAAAGTATGTCCTGGCTTTCTGCCTGAATTAAACAATCGTCCAGTTATGGGTATATTTGAATATTTCTTTGCCTGCAAAATGCGATAACTGGGGCTAGGCACTTTGTGAATACCCTGGGCGCAGTAGATAAGCCAAAGGGCAGTGCAGAGAACTGGTAGTGATTGCAGCCTGCTTTGAAGCATAGGTATCTTTTGCAAGATTCCCTGATTGAGATGTGCAGGTATGTTTCCTTTAAATAGAGTGTTATCATCCAGGCATCTTTTCCTAGCATAGGAAGCAACTGGTGAGGAGTCAGCATCTTGAATTTTGGAATCACCAAAAAGGTGTTTAGAGTAGACAGGTCCAGAACAGGACGCCATGAATTGTTTTTTTTTCTGGGTACCAGGAAAAGTCTCGAGTAGAAACCTTGCCCTTTTTCCTCATCTGGTACAGTTTTAATAGCCTTTATGTTTAAAAGAGAGAGAGTATTTGCTTTTGAGCCTCTGCCCACTGATTTTGGGGTAGATCTGGCCAACCTTTTGGCGTTGGTAATGTGTGGAAGTGAAATCTGTATCCTTGGGACACTTTATATAAAACCCATTTCTCCTGTGTAATGAGTTCCCAATTTGTGGCCTGCAGAACAATCTTTCCCCCTAAAGGAGTATTCAGTTGAGAAGTGCTTGGAAGTTTCAAAATCAAGTCATTGAGACAGTTTTCCATAGGGGGAGTCTTACTACTCCCAGATTTGGAAGCAGAAGCCCCCCCCTCCCCCACTGCTTAGTCTTGTGTGTACCCTAGGACTGAAACCTGGGATTTCTGCGGTGTCTGGGTTTGGATTGAGAAGGCCTGGAAGGAGCCGGAAAGGACCAGTTCTTAGAGGGCCAATGCCTACTAAATCTTGGAGGCTGAACTTGTAAGAAATCTTTAACAGTTTGCACAGATTTAGCTTTATCTTCCATCTTTTTAAGAACTTCCTCAGCTTTGTTGCCAAACAGGCGGTCCCGATTTAAGGGAGCATCCAACAGTTTAGCTTTAACATGATCGGGCAAAGATTGCTCCTTAAGCCAAGCATGCCTTCCGAGTACAGACCCAGTGACAGCAGACCTGCAAGAGGCCTCTAAAGAATCAAACCCACATTGCAAAATATGTTTTCCAACCTGTTCAGCAGAATGCATTAAATCCTGTAATTCCTTATTTTCAGCACAGTCAGGAATCAACATAATTTTCTGTTTAAGCAATCCAATAATATGTTGTTGATACTTTAACAAATGAAAATGACAGTTTAAGGCCCTAATGGCCAAGGTTACAGAAGTGTAAACCTTCTTACCCCATCTATCCAGCACCCTGGAGTCTCTATCAGAAGGGGTAGGGTTTTTGGCAGTAGAGGCCTTAATGCCCTTGGGTCCCTGTGAAGTAGTCTCTGGATCAACTATAGGATTTTTAAAAAGAAACTTGCGAGAATCAGGAACCCTGTAATATCTGTCAGGTTTTCTGGGAGCAGGAGGCAAAGAATCAGGGGCCAAACTAGATTCCAAAAAGGCATCATCAACAATGTCTAGTACAGGAGGTATAGCTAAAGGCCTATACTGAGGCAAGAGTAAGAAATCCCTAAGCCTCTTCTTCGAATCAGAAGAATCCTGGGTTTCCCAGTGGAAATGCTCCTTTAGTGTGTGCAAGGTTTCACCAAAAGAAAAATCCTCTGGAGGGGAAACAGAGGGAATAGAGTCCTCTGCATTAGAATCCTCATAAGTAAATAAGGGTAAATCCAGATCAGAAGAAATAGAAAAATCAGAATCCTGGTCAGAAGATTCATAAACAATTTCAGTCCTAGGTCTCTCAGAAGAGGGTGGTTGGCTTCCCCTGATTAAAGTTATAAGGTTTTCAGCCATTCTTGTCATTTGTTTTTTAGGCATAGAGGCCTGAGCATGCAGCTTGAGCGTCGGTTTTCTAGGCATGGTTCGAGGCTTAGGCCTTAAAGAAGAAGAAGGTGTCAGTTTAATATGGAAGTCCGTAGGCCTGAATGCACCCTCAGAAGCCGGTGCCTGCACAGCAGCTCCAGACCCATCCAAAGTAGTGACACACGGCATACCGGACTCCGAATGGGTCTCAGTAGAGGCCTGTGAATCAGAAGTAGCGGGTATCAGGGGCTGTGAAAGCACCTCATTGAGTACCGGCAAACTGGCGACTGACTTAAGAGAAGCGTCGTCGGCAGCTTTGGACCTAGGCGGCCTGGCTCTGTCTTTATCTTTGTGTTTTTTCAGAACTCCGGTAGTCGGATGGCTTACTGATGACATTTGTGGATAACTGAACTGAGAACCGAAATATTTAGAGGCGAAAATTTACTGACGACAGACAGTGCATTGATTAAATAAAGCACAAGACCGACAGCAAGGAACGTTGTGGTCAGGGCCTAGGCAAGGAATACAGTACGAATATGAAAATCTTTGTGAGGTATTTGCTTTCCACAAGAAATGCAATTATTAACTTTTACTGACATTGGTAAGGAGCAAGAAAAAGTTTCCCCAACGGGGTACTTAGCTTTAGTTGAAGACTTTGGTTTTGAAACTCAAAAATGAAAATTTCAGGAGTCGGCCAACCGGCAAGCTTCTGCTTCGGGCACCGCACAACAAGAAAGACTGATGTAATGGCGTCGGCTGCATGTTTTATACCCCTGACGTCATGGAAGAAGGGACAGCAACAGACGCAGGACCCAAGACTTTGTTAATCAGGCTGACTGAGGGCTACTGCAAACAGATAACCCATATGTGATGACTGCAACAGTGAAACACAAAGAACATCAACATAAGATGCTAACAAAAAATGCTAATTTCTAGCTACACATTCCTTCAATGAGATCGAGAGTCAGCCCAATGAACTCCTAAACATTTCCTACAGAGAGAAAGGCCAGATACCAAAGAGTCAAGGGCAGCCCAATGAGTGAAATGGTGTGCAGTGGAAAGAGTACAAGAGCTGGAGCAAGATGACACATGCAATCTCTGAGGTAAACAGGTCTAAGGAAGGGCCAACGGCAGCTAGTCATCCAAACATGGAATCCTATACGCAGGCACTTCTACACCCACATACAGGAAAACATGGTAAAATCATGTGCAGAATGGAAAAACTAAAATCTATCACCTGGTCCCGACACTGCCAGTTATTCACAGCAAACAAGCCTCTTGGGTAAATTCTGTATCTTTATGTAAACAGGCAAATATGTCTAATGCCACCAAGTGTCTCTCTCTGGCAACATTACTGAACGGAGTCAGATCACCTAGAACAGCTTCCATTTAGTGGGATGTAATCATTTAGGTTCAACAAATGGATAATACAGCACTCAGTTGGGGATAAGTACAATGTAGAAGGAAAAAGCCGTCCATTACCCAAAGGCACCTTATTCTACAGATTCTCTGACCAAGAAGAGGCATGTCTGAGCCATCAGCTCTGTCTAGTAACAAATGGTCCAAAGGACACAACACAGACAGGTGTTAACTCCATCATACAACAAGCGCCAATCACATTCAGAACCTAATATTCTGGGTTATGGCCATTCATGTTCGACTGAAACTGGAGAATCTGCCTACTAAAGGGACTGACTTCTGTATGAAGTGACAGAACCACACAATTGTCTAGGAAAAGACCAAAGGATATGGCAAAGAACCCAGGATGTCACAGCTACTTTCAACAGTCTGAAACCACTTACTTGTGGAAAAAGCAGCTGTCTTGACAGAAGGAGACAGGCACATAGCCTCCACAATGGATAAGGTCTTCCCTCTTTTCAGTGTTTAATAATTAATAAGACATCATCCTGAAAAATAAAAACATATCTACAAACTTTATCCAGAAGTTTCTGCCAGAGCTCTTCATGGGGACAGGACAGACTAAACAAGGTTGCCTGGCAGCGGAAGACATAAAATTATGCAGCTCTAGTCACAATATCTGTATCAAAGGCAAAAAGTACAATCTAAGAGCTAGGGGCAGAAGCCTATCAGTTGCTGCCTACTCCAAGGACAGGGGCAGAGATGAGCTCTTCTAGAAGATCTGGTCCCCTAAAGTAATACAGCTGATAAAGGGTCATACTGGGGAGATAATTAAGGGAAACAAGGTTATGGTGGAAAAAAAACAGAATCACTTGCTGCAAATGTGAAATGTGTTTGATTCCTCAGCAGGTAGAACAGCTGCCAAGTACTATATACCCTACACAAGAATGAAGTGATAATAAAAGGACTGTGTTCTGCAATCTGCAAATGGAGAATGCCCATGTTAGGATTAAGTTTCTAAAGCTGATTGAGCAGATTAAATGCAGAGGACATATGGTACTCCTTCCCGCAAGTTTAAGTGCTTCCAATATGAAGAGACCCACTTCTATGGTGTCATTCCATAGAAAAACTCCCCTAAGCCTCTACTCATTTAGATATTTTGGGAACAGATAAATGAGACTTCCAGTCCAAAGTGGACCTCATCTTTCTAAAGGTATCCTCAAAATGAAAACTGGTGGAACAAAGCAACTAATTATGATCACTTTCACAAAAATCATCCACAAAATGCTCAGTCCAAAGATGAGACGTCAGAGAAATAAGGGGACAAGTTCCCGTTGATAGAAAACTTTCCTAAAGCCCTGCATCTTTTAAAAGGCAACACACACATACAAGGAAAACTGAGTTAAGCAGACATCTAAGCTAATTCTATACCACTGTCCTGGAGAGGGGATGCTGAGTAGGAAGTGATACTTAACTTGTAACATCAGTAGTTTCAAGCAAGTGGCCCTACATAATGTAAATGATGACTGATCCTGCATCTGGTAAGTTAACCATTGCATGATGAATAGGTTCCTGAAGTATGGAGAAGTTGGGAAAATTCTGAAAGCATGAACTCTGCACAAGAGGAGACTTCAATCGCTACTCAGAGGAAAGTGAGGGGACAGAACCTCAAAATCAAATTCAGAGACACATTTAGGGTTATAGCATTCAAATCCTCAGAGACAAGGACTCTTTTCAAAGGCACTTGATGCAAAGCAAGGTCAACGGGAATTCACTCCCAAACAAACACTAGGCACCTTTATGCTCGAGTTCTTTAATGTATAAAGACAATAAATGGAAGCTGACCTTACACTAGGGAATTATAAACCTGGAGAATGACCAGAGACTCCAAAGTCACTATGCACTATGAGGGCACCCAAAGCTGGAAGTCACTAGCCTGATCTCTGGGTATATTACATTAGACCTCACTACCTCACATTAGGCACCTCTAAAGGGCCCTCAATTAATTAAGCTGAGGACTTCACATTCAGCAAATGCAAGGTGATCATAAAGGTCTCAAGATTCTCCAACCTTGCACCCTAAGCAGTTGCACAATATTGGTAGAAATTGGTGATGTTGCCCTCTGACCACAACTAAAATGGCAGTGTACAATGATCCTAATATGTAATCCAGCAAAAGCAAAAATATTTGCTAAGCTTCGGTTTCTTAGGCAACAAATGCAGGTGTTTTCAGACATAAATAATTCAAGTGGACTGGTGACTGCTGGGCTGTGCCTTTTCCCTAACCCAAATAAAGTGCAAGGTTGCTGGCTTTGCCAGAGGGGACACAGTCTGATGAACATGCATCCAGGTAATGTGAAAAGCCATGCAAGAGGGCACAGGGAGGGCATTTCAAGGGCACATCCAAAGATGGTCCCCTTGAATAAAGATCTGGTGGTAAGTAGTTCTAAACACCTTACAAGACTGAGTTTGTCAATTCCTACAAAGCATTTCTTACACACTTGCACAGGATACATTTTCCAGGGCAATGAAGAGAGAAATGCAAAGCAATCAAGAACACTTTTTCACTCTTTACATGTTGCTATTACAACAGCCTTTGTATGAACTTACCTTTCCACACAAATAAACTACATTGGTATCAGCATCATAGAAAGGCAGAAGCACACCATTGCTGGTATCTAATTCATGCAGAGCCACTGGTTCAGCCATATTTTTCTGCAAAAGACAATCTGATATTAGAAATGTCATCAGAAAAAGATTATGTTATACAGATGTCCGTCATACAACTTCTCTCCACACACAATTACAGGCATGCATTTTATAAAAGTCTACATATATGCATGAACACAACAAAAATGAAATTACCAACACTACTGTAGAAACACGAAATAAAGCAACGACCAGAAAATACCAGTGAGTAACAGCTCTACTTTCATAAAAATTTAATGAACAGTCCAACTTCTCATTCATTCATTAAAAATGAAATTAGTCTCATTTTGCTCCATAACATCAGGAAAATGTATGCTAGGAACAACTTCTGGTTTCAATGGCACAAAATCTGCATTAGATGTTGACAGAAAATGTCTGAATGTGTGACCACTTTTTTTTAAATTTTATTATGCCCTAAATACATACATTTACATAGTTATGTTTGTGTATAAAAAGAGTTATGTACTTACCATAACTTGGAATCTGTGATATCCAGTGTCACTATTTATCACAGATGGTGTCTTGGATCCATGCCGGCAGTGTAGGCGACAGCTTCTGAGCTCAAGCTCTTCCCCTCCCAAGAAAGTACAGTTTTGTACTTACCATAAATGTAGATGTTCGAGTGCTAATACAGCTGCAGTCATAATAGATGGGTTCTCCTGCCGTCAGGCGGGTCCTCGGTCGGCCGAATTCCAAAGTCTAGGTCCGGCGTCGGTTGTCGTCGCTTCTTCCCTGACGTCAGTGCGACAGAGGTATAAAAGAACCAGCCGACGCCATTTTCTTCAGTTTTTCTTGCCCCAGATGTCAGGTGCCCCCAGAAAGAAGGCAATACATACAATTATGTAATAATGCAATGCAATATAATCAAAGACCAGTAGTTGCAAGCAAATACACTATAAAAGAAGACCCCTAGAGGGGAAGGAGGGAGGGAAACCTGGACTGCAGCTGTATTAGCACTCGAACATCTACATTTATGGTAGGTACAAAACTGTACTATGTTCATCGTGCATACAGCTGCAGTCATAACAGATGGGTAGAATCCCAAAGCTAAGAAAGGGGTGGTAGGCACTAGGTGGAGCTAGGAGGAGCCAAAATGCCCTGCAAGACTGCAGTGGCAAAGCCTGCTCTAGATTTGGAGTATAATGGTAGGTTGTAGTGCTTAGAGAAGGTATGCACAGAACTCCAAGTGGCTGCTTCTAAAATATCCTTGGTAGGAACTCCTCTGAGGAAGGCTGCAGAGGTGGCTGTGGCCCTGGTAGAATGAGCTCTAATGCCTGTAGGTACAGTTTTGCCATGAAAGGAATAGCAAAAGCGTATGCAGTGGGCTATCCATTTTGAGATTGTCTGTTTGGATATTGACTTTCCTTGAGCTCCTACCGCATCGGCCACAAAAAGCTGTTCTAATTTTCTGAAAGGCTTTGTTCTGTCCAAATAATACGGTTGTCTGTGGATGTCCAAGGAATGCAGTAATCTCTCCCCTTTGTTTTGAGGATTAGGATAAAAAGTAGGTAAATGTATGGCCTGATTTAAAGCTACCCTGGATACCACTTTAGACATAAAGGACGGGTTGGTACGTAATGAAACTCTGTCCTGATGGAAGATGATAAAAGGCTGGACAGCCATAAGAGCCTGTAGTTCTGAAACTCTACAAGCTGAAGTGATAGCCAGAAGGAAAGCTGTTTTCCAGGACAAATATTGTAAATCTGATGAGGCAGCTGGCTCAAAAGGAGGCAAAGTCAGTTTTTCCAGAATGAAATTAAGATCCCAAGCAGGTATTGGTTGTTTTCTTGGAGGTCTTAAATTCTTAGCCCTCTGAGGAACTGTCTTAATAGAGGGTGAGAGAATAAAGGTGGATCAGTGTTGTATTCTGCAGAAATGGCTGAGGCATGGATTTTGATGGAGGAGAACGAAAGTCCACTGCTTAGCAGTTCAGCCAAATATTGTAGTATTTGAGGTAAATTCAGTTTTCCAGGGCACTGGCCCTTTTCTCATTCCAAACAAAAACGTTTCCATTTTGCAGAGTAAGCTTTTCTAGTTGATGGCCTTCTGGCCTCCAAAATGACATCCTGCACCTCCTTGGAGAGCAGGGCCTGCTGCGATGCTAACGAATCTTCCATGCGGCTAGATTGAGTGTTTTCAGCTGACTGTGAAGAGTTTTGAAGCTGTGCTGAGTCAGAAGAGGCATTAGAGGCAGGGTCCATGGTGGGGAATGCGTCAGGCTCCTCAGGAGTGGGTACCAGTGTTGCCTTGGCCAGTCCGGAGCAATGAGGATCATCTTTGGTCTGTCTGCTCTGGTCTTCAATAGGACTTTGGGCAGCAGAGGAAGAGGTGGGAAGGCATAAACTGTCATTGATGTCCAACTGAGAGGGCGTCCACTCTCTAGGCCTTTGGATGGAAGATCCTTGAGCAGAATTTTGTCAATTGATGATTTTTATGGGAGGCAAAGAGATCTATGTCTGGCCTTCCCCATTCTTGGATTATTTCTGTAAAAACTTTTGGATGCAGCTTCCATTCGTGTGGATCTGTCATATTCCTGCTTAGGTTGTCTACCAGCATGTGTTCCTTGCCTGGCAAGTACTGTGCTTGTAGTTCCATTTGTAAGTCCATGGCCATGTTCCAAAGTGACATGGCCAGTCTGCATAGGGGATAAGAATGTGTTCCTTCCTGCTTGTTTATGTACCACATAACTGTGGTGTGGTCTGTTCTTATCAATAGCTGACCTGGTTGTCGAAGGTCCTTGAAAGCTGTAATAGCATTTATCACTGCTAGCATTTCTTTTTGATTGATGTGAAGGTGCTTTTCTTTTTGGGTCCATTTGCCCTGAATGCACCGGTCTGTCATGTGCGCCCCCCAGGCGTAGTGCGAGGCGTCTGTTGTGATGACTTGATTTGCTTGAGGCTTGCTGAATGGAAGACCTGTGTTTGTTTGGCATGCTTGAGCCCACCACAGAAATTCCTTTTGCAGACATGGAATTAGTGGTATTATTGTTTCCAAACTGTGGCTGTGTTGAGACCATATGTTTTTTATGTACCATTGTAGTTTTCTCATATGCAGCTTTGCACATGGGATTAGTAAGATGCAAGATGCCATTAATCCCAGAGACTGCAGGATTTTCCTTGCAGTCAGCCGGGTGCAATTTGCCAGTGTTCTGAAATATTGAATTAGTTGCCCCTGCTTTTCTGGCGTGAGGTAGGCCATCTGGGTATTTGTGTCCAAATTGGCACCCAGGAAAATTATCTTCCGAGAGGGTATTAGTCTTGATTTCTCTTTGTTGACTGTGTATCCTAGAGAGTTTAATAACATTATTACATAAGCCAGATGTTTCAGAAGAATGTGCTTGCTGTCCGCTTGGATCAGGCAGTCGTCCAAATAAGGGTATATTTGTATCCCTTGAAGTCTGCAGTATGCAATTACTGATGCCAGGCATTTCGTGAATACTCTGGGCGCAGTAGATAAACCAAAGGGCAATGCAGAGAATTGATAATGGGTTGAACCTGCAAGAAATCTGAGGTATCTTCTGCAATTTTGTCTGACTGGGACATGCAGGTATGCCTCCTTGAGGTCCAATGTTCCCAGACAAGACTCCTTGCCCAGCATGGGAAGAAGTTGCTGTAGAGTGAGCATCTTGAATTTTGGTACGAGTAGGAATGTGTTTAGGATGGAAAGATCCAAAATAGGTCTCCAATCTTTTCCCTTCCTTGGCACCAGAAATAGCCTGGAATAAAAACCTTGACCTTGTTCGTGTGTGGGTACCTCTTGAATAGCTTTCATGTTTATAAGATCTGAAATTTGCTTTTGTGCCTCGGCCCTTTGATTGTGTGGCAGGTTTGGCATGCCTTTCATTTTTGGAAGGGTATGAAAATGGAATTTGTAGCCTCTGTTTATAATGTTCAGGATCCATTTGTCCTTTGTGACAATATGCCAATTTTTTGAGAATAGTGCCAGCTTTCCTCCTAAGGGGGCTGCCATTTGAGACCTGGTTGGCATGCAAAGGGGAAAGTCATTGGTTTTGCTTTCTGAAAGATTGTGAGTTGTCCTCACCACCTCTTTGTGTAGGAGTTTGCCATTGTCTGCCTCTGTACGAGCCATGTGTTTGTCCCCTGCCCCTCGGGCGCCTGTATCTGCCTCTTTGGGGTCTGTCTGTGGCAGGAAAGGACCAGTTTTTGGAAGGCCAATTTCTACTAAAACGTGGGGGTTGAACCTGCAGAAATTCTTTCACAGTTTGCATTGATTTAGCCTTTTCCTCCATTTTCCGTAATACTTCCTCAGCATTTGCCCCAAATAGTACATCCTTTGGAAGAGGAGCGTCTAGTAATTTAGCTTTGACATGATCAGGCAAGGTTTGTTCCATGAGCCAGGCATGCCTACGTATGACTGAGCCTGTAACAGCAGCTCTACATGAGGCCTCTAGAGCATCAAAACCACATTGTAAGGTATGTTTAACCCACTTGTTCTGCACTATGCATCAAATCCTGCAACTCCTTTCATGTCTGGTTGTTCAGGTTGTGACATTTTACTTTTCAATTGAGATAACAGAAACTGTTGGTATTTTAGCATATGAAACTGACAGTTTAAGGGCCTCATGGATAAGGTAGCCGAGATATATACCTTTTTTCCCCACCTTTCTAAGGATCTGGAATCTCTCTCGGAAGGCAATGGGTTTTTGGCAATGGAGGCCTCAACTCCCTTGGGCCACTGTGAGATGGTTTCTAGGTCAGCAGCATGGCTTTTGTATAGAAATTGGTGCGAGTCAGGAACCCTGTAGTACCTGTCAGGCTTAACTGGAGCTGGAGGAAGAGAGTCCGGGTTAAGGCAGGCCTCCGAGTAAACATCATCTAGGATGTCCAGGACAGGAGGTATAGCCAGAGGCCTGTGCTGGGGTAACAAAAGCAATTCCCTGAGCCTTTTCTTGGAATCTGAATAATCCTGGCCTTCCCAGTGGAAGTGTTCCCTTAAGGTATGCAGAGTTTCACCAAATGAGTAATCCTCAGGGGGGGATACAGAAGGAATAGATTCCTCTGCATCAGAGTCTTCAAAGGGAGTAAGACTGTTCCTGATAATCAGCGTGGTCTGGAAGAACGTAGCCCTGCTCAGGGGAGGGGGAATCTTCCTCCACTCTGGGTCTTTTGTCCGGAGGTGGCTGAGAACCTCTGATTAGAGTAATTAAATCCTCAGCCATTTTAAGCATCTGTTTCTTAGGCATGGGGCCTGGAGATGGGCCCTGTGTAGCTGGTCTCTTAGGGTGCATGGTAGCTTTAGACTTGGTGAAAGCCTTGATGGAGAAAGAAGAGGAAGGTCTGAAGACACCTTGAGTGGAGGTGGACCTGTCCACATTCTGTGTTTCAACGCCAAGCATGGCTTCGGTATCTGTAGTCAGGGTGTGGGCCGAGGAGTCTGCGACCTCGGGTACAGGAGACACCGCCAAAGATGTGTCATCGGTAATCAGGGGCTGCGTAGGTGCCTCGCTGAGAACCGGACCACGTGTAGTCGGCTTTGGCGTGGTGTCGGTAGAGGCCGCGGACCTTGATTGTCGGTCCTTGTCTTTGCGTTTTTTAGACAAAACCGGAGTCGGAGTATCCGACAACATAGTATAGTTAAATGCTTTCCCAAAATAATGCTGGGCGAACTCTGCCCGATGCTTAATAGTGCGTTTGTTGAAAGTAGCACAAAAGCGACAGACCGAGATGTCGTGGTCTGGGCCTAAACAAGGTATACAGAGGGAATGGAAATCCTCATGCGGTATTTGCTTCCCACAAGAAATACAGTTATTAACTTTGTCTGATATCGGTCTGAGGTAAGAAAATGTTTCCCCAACGGGGTACTTAGCTTTTAAGAAGACTTCGGTTCCAAATTTTTCGTAATCTCAGGAGCTGGCCGACCGGCACTTGCGAACTGCTTCTGCTTCGGGCACCACGCGGCAAGAAAGACTGAAGAAAATGGCGTCGGCTGGTTCTTTTATACCCCTGTCACACTGACGTCAGGGAAGAAGCGACGACTACCAACACCGGACCTAGACTTTGGAATTCGGCCGACCGAGGACCCGCCTAACGGCAGGAGAACCCATCTGTTATGACTGCAGCTGTATGCACGATGAACATCCCCTGCTACCCATAACCCTCAGATCGAGTTTGCTAGACAGAAACAAGAAAGTACAGTTTTGTACCTACCATAAATGTAGATGTCCGAACAGGAATGCATCTGCAGTCCTTACAAATGGGTTGTCCTGTCGTCAGGCAGCCCTTCGGTCGGTCGGATTCCAAAGTCTGGGTCTGGCCTCGGCTGGTGTCGCACTTCACCCGACGTCATAGCTGCAGTTCTTCGGGTATAAAGGCATCAGCCGACGCCATTTTCCTCTGTGTTTCTTGCCCCAGATGCCAGTTGCCCTCTTGGATAGCTAAATTTTGGATAAATGCCAATGTTTCCAAATAGTAGAAGGCAAACACAAAAAATAAGCATGTATGTACATATATACAAACAAATACACCATAAGAGAACCCCCCCAGCTAGCTATTAGATGGGCAAATACCCTAGGAATACCACAGAGGGGAAGGAGGGTGGGTAATCCTGACTGCAGATGCATTCCTGTTCGGACATCTACATTTATGGTAGGTACAAAACTGTACTATGTCCTTCAAGGATGCATCTGCAGTCCTTACAAATGGGTAGAATACCATAGCCAAACTAGGGGAGGAGGAAGAAGAAATTATGGTGTAGTTAGGATCCTTTGCAAAACAGCAGTGGCAAACCCTGCTCGGGATCTAGAGTATAAAGGTAAGTTATAATGCTTGGCAAATGTATGCACGGAGGTCCAAGTAGCAGCCTCTATAATGTCCTTGGTAGCCACTCCTCGTAAGAAAGCTGTGGTAGTGGCTGTAGCCCTTGTAGAATGAGGCCTTATGCTCTGTGGAGTTTGTTTTCCATGGTAGGAGTAACAGAATCTGATGCAATTTCCTATCCACTTGGAGATGGTCTGTTTTGAAATTGCTTTTCCTTCCCTTCCTGTTGCATATGCTACCAGAAGCTGGTCAGTTTTTCTATTGCCCTTGGTTCTGTCCAGGTAGTAGCGCAACTGTCTATGTACATCCAAGGTATGCAGCAGTCTTTCCCCCCTGTTCTGTGGATTGGGGAAGAAGGTAGGTAGGTGGATAGCCTGGTTTAAAGACACTCTGGATACCACCTTAGGCATAAATGTAGGATTTGTTCTCATGGACACTCTATCTTGATGGAAGATTAGGAAGGGTTGTACTGCCATTAAAGCCTGTAGCTCAGAAACCCTTCTTGCTGAGGTAATTGCCAGCAGAAAAGCAGATTTCCAGGATAGGTGTTGAAGATCTGCTGTTGCTGCTGGTTCGAAAGGGGGGAGTGTCAACTTTTCTAGCACAAAGTTCAAGTCCCATGCTGGTAATGGTGGTTTCCTAGGAGGTTTTACATTTTTAATTCCTCTTAGAAACTGCCTAAGTAGAGGATCTTGAGAAGACAGGGGATCAAGCTGTATTCTGCAGAAATAGCTGATGCATGTATCTTGATGGAGGAATAGGACAGGCCTGTATGGAAAAGCTCTGCCAAATACTCCAGGATGTTGGCAATGTCTACCTTTGACACATCTTTTCCCCTTTCAGTACTCCAAATGAGAAACCTTTTCCATTTTCCTGCATAGTTCCTTCTTGTTGAGGGTCTGCGGGCCTCAAGGATAATGTCTTTAACCCTTTGGGATAAATCTGGGTTAGTTGCTCTTATGTAATGTTCTAAGCAGTCAGCTGCAGAGTTTTCAGGTTTGGATGCAGGGTGTTGTAGCCGCTCTGAGTTAACAGCAAGGGAATCAGGGGTAGTGTCCACATTTTCCCCCCGAGACATGCTCCTCAGTAATGGGTACCAATGTTGTCTTGGCCAGTCTGGAGCTATCAGAATGATCCTTGGACGTTCCTCTTTGATTTTCAATAGCACCTTGTGCATCAAAGGAAGAGGTGGGAATGCATATGCTGTCAGGCCTTTCCAACTGAAGGATAGAGAGTCCACCTTCCAAGCAAGTGGGTGGTACGTCCTTGTGCAGAATTTCTTGAGCTGGTGATTGAGTGGGGATGCGAATAGGTCTATTTGTGGCAGTCCCCATTTCCTTGTGATGACCTTGAAGATGTCCGGGTGTAGCATCCATTCGTGAGCATCCGAGGTAGTTCTGCTTAATATGTCTGCTAGGATGTTTTCTTTTCCCGGTACAAAATTTGCTTGTAACTGAATGTTGTAACTCAGAGCCATATTCCATAGGTCCAGTGCCATCCGGCATAGAGGGTATGAATGAGTGCCTCCCTGTTTGTTGATGTACCACATGACTGTGGTGTTGTCTGTCCTTATCATCAACTGCCCTTCTTGGAGGAATGGTCTGAAATTCTGGATTGCTAGTTTTACTGCCAGCATTTCCTTTTGATTTATGTGCAGGTGCAGCTGATCTGGAGTCCATAAGCCTTGTATGCACTTGTCCAGCATGTGGGCCCCCAACCGAGGTCTGAGGCGTCCGTTGTGATGGTTTGGCTTGGTTGAATGCTGTGGAAGGGCAAACCTGGGTTTGACTGGCATGCCTGAGCCCACCATAGGAACTCTTGTTTCAGGCATGGGATTAGTGGTATTTCGGTTTCTAGGCTGTGCCTGTGTTGAGACCATAAATTCTTCAGGTACCACTGTAGCTTTCTCATATGCAGTCTGGCATGAGGGACCAGGATTATGCAGGATGCCATGAAGCCCAAGGCCTGCAGTACTTTCCTTGCTGTTAGTTTGTTCTGCTTTGTTAATGCCAAGAAGTAGAGAGGAAGTTGTTCTTGTTTTTCTGCAGTTAGGAATGCCATCTGTTTTACTGTGTCCAATTCTGCACCTAAGAAGGTTATTCTTTGGGATGGTATCAGTCTTGATTTTTTTATATTGACTGTGTATCCCAGGGCTTGCAGTAAGCAAATGACTCTTTGTACGTCTTCTGTTAGCTTGTTTTTGTTGTCCGCTTGTATCAGGCAGTCGTCCAGGTATGGATATATTTGGATTCCCTGAAGCCTGCAGTGAGCGATTACTGATGCCAGGCATTTCGTGAACACTCTGGGCGCAGTAGATAAGCCAAAGGGCAATGCTGAGAATTGATAATGCTCTGATCCTGCAAGAAATCTGAGGTATCTTCTGCAATTTGGTCTTATGGGGACGTGCAGGTATGCCTCCTTGAGATCTAGAGTCACCAGCCAATACTCCTTGCCCAGCATGGGAAGAAGTTGCTGTAGGGTCAGCATTTTGAATTTTGGAACAATGATGAATGTGTTTAAAGCGGACAGGTCGAGAATAGGCCTCCAATTTTCTCTTTTCTTGGTACCAGGAATAGTCTGGAGTAAAATCCCTTTCCTTGTTCCATAGATGGTACCCTTTCCACAGCTCTCATCTTTGCTAATTGAGCTATTTGTTTTAGAGCTTCTGTCCTTTGATTTGGTGGTAGGTTTGGCATTCCTCTTTTTCCTGGTAAAGTATGGAAATGAAACCTGTAGCCTTGGTCTATAGTTTGCAAAATCCACTTGTCTCTTGTGATGTAGTGCCAGTTTTTGAAAATAAGGCTAACTTTCCGCCTAAGGGTGCTGCTATTTGTTCCCTGGTAGGCGGTGCCAGAGCCAAGTCACTGTGATTGTCCTGTTGCAGTGGTAGTAGTTGTGTCTGTGCCTCGCTGGTTGTTACCTTGCCACTGGCGTGCCCTGTAGGCACCTCCTCTGGATTGATTTCTGCCTCTTGAATGCCTATTCCTGCCTCTCTGTGTTTTAGAGGAGTCTGGAAAGGACCAATTTTTGGAAGGCCAGTTCCTGCTAAACCTTGGAGGCTGAACCTGTAAGAAATCTTTCACTGTTTGTACAGATTTTGCCTTCTCTTCCATTTTCTTCAGTACCTGCTGAGCAGGAGAACCAAATAAACTGACCTTATCCATAGGAGCATCTAATAGTTTTGCTTTAACATGATCCGGCAAGACCTGTTCTTTCAACCATGCATGCCTTCTTATAACTGTGCCAGTCATGGCTGATCTAAAGGAAGCCTCCAGTGCATCATAGCCACATTTTAAAGAATGGTTACTAACCTGCTGAATGTTATGCACCACTTCTAGAACATATTTCTTATCTAAAGAATCATCAGAGGACAGTTTCTTAGTTAACTGATCAAGCATAAACTCCTGGTATTGGATCATATGAAACTGACAGTTCAATGCCCTAGCTGAGAGAGTAGCAGAGGTGTATACTTTTTACCCCATCTCTCTAAGGACCTGGATTCCCTTTCAGAGGGAGAGGGTTTTAACTGAGGTCAAAGCTACTGCCTTAGGCCCCTGGGAGATAGACTCGGGATTTGCCAAAGGAGCCTTGTATAAATGGTGATGTGTGTCCGGGACCCTGTAGAACCTATCGGGCTTAGCAGGGGCTGGAGGCAAAGTATCAGGAGCAGTGCAAGCATCATTAAATGCATCATCTACAACAGGAAGAACTGGAGGTATAGCTAAAGGCCTATGTTGTGGTAAATGCAAAAAGGTCCTAAGCCTTTTCCTTGAATCTGAGAAATCTTGCCCCTGCCACTGGAATTGCTCTCTCATGGCATGTAAGGTTTCCCCAAAGGAAAATTCCTCTGGTGGAGAGGCAGAAGGAATCGATTCCTCAGCATCGGAGTCTTCATAAGTAGAAAAAGGAGCCTCTGGATGGTCTGTATTGTCTGTATCATCAGAAGAATCATCTGAGGACACTGGCTCAGGGGGCTCTGCTCTAGGTCTCTTTTCTGGAGGAGGTTGAGAGGCCCTGTCTGGATGAGACTGGGATCCCCTTATTAAAGAGATGAGATCCTCTGCCAGAGTGAGCATTTGGGAACTGGAACTTGGCCTGTGAGAGGGGGGCTTAACAGGCACAGACTTAGAAGTTTTGGCTGCTTTAGCCCTGGCAAAGGCCTTTATGGACATGGCTGCAGGGGGTCTAGCAGCACCACGTGCAGGGGTTGAAACATCCAAAGGGATGGTGTCCGATAATTCTTGTGAAACCACAGTAGCAGGTTGAATTTCAGAGGCCGATTCAACCAGGTTAGAAGGGGCCTCGGTAGTAGTCATGGATTCGGCTGAAGGTAGAACCGTTTGCTCGGTTTCGGCCGAAACCAAGACACTCGCGGTTTGCTTAACCGCGGTTTCGGCCGAAACCGCGGACCGCGAGTGTCGGTCCTTTCTTTCGTTCTTAACAACTTGTGAAGTCGGAGGATCCGACGGCATTATGTACGCAAAATCTGAGCCGAAAAACTGTTCAACAAACTCCGACCAACGTCTAAGCGTCCGTCGGTTGAAAGAAGCACAGGCTAAACAAACTGCTACGTCGTGGTCTGGGCCTAAACAAGGTAAGCAGTAAGAGTGGAAATCTTTATGAGGTATTTGTTTCCCACAAGCTAAACAGTTATTCACTTTTTCTGACATCAGCTGAGGCAAGAAAGAGTCCCCAACGGGGTACTTAGCTTTTTAGAAGTCTTCGAAGTAGTATTCGGTAGTAGTAATCTCTGGATCTGACCGACCGGCACTTGCGAACAGCTTCTGCTTCGGGCGCCACGCGGCAAGAAAGACTGGGGAAAATGGCGTCGGCTGATGCCTTTATACCCGAAGAACTGCAGCTATGACGTAGGGTGAAGTGCGACACCAGCCGAGGCCAGACCCAGACTTTGGAATCCGGCCGACCGAAGGGCTGCCTGACGACAGGACAACCCATTTGTAAGGACTGCAGATGCATCCTTGAAGGACATCAGTGAAACTGTCTACAATAAGGAAGAGTAGTACTAAACACGTCAATACTCCATGAAGCCCAGGTTACCAGCAGGAGGGGGACGGAGGGTGGGAACGTGATGAATAATGACACTGGATAGCACAGATTCCAAGTAATGGTAAGTAAATAACTCTTTATCTGACGCTATCCATGCCATTACTGATCACAGATGGGTCAGAGTCCTCAGCTATCCATAACCCTGGGAGGTTTCAAGGAAGGACATGCTTCAGACAGAAGAACCAAACAAAGCTCCACCCCTGGACACCAAGTCCAGCTTGTAATGTGTTACAAAGGTATAAGGATTTGATCAAGTAGCAGCAGCACAAATGTCATCCAAGAAAGTCCTTGCCCAGAAGGCCAAAGAAGTGGCCAACGACCTAGTAGAATGAGCTTTAACTGGCCTGGGAAGATCAATGTGATTGCTTTCATAAACATGAGCTATGCAACAAGCGATCCAAAGTGAAACAGACACTCACTTTGGCCTTACATTTCTTGGTGTGAGAGAATGCCATGAAAAATTGTTCTGATTTTCGAAAATTCTCAGTTCTGTTCAAATAGAAACGTAGCTGCCTGTATACATCCAGGCAATGGAGTTTGTACTCCCCTTTGTTCGAAAAACTGGGAAAAAAGATGGGTAGCTGAAGTGATTGATTAAGGTTAGCCTCTAAGTCTAATTTAGGAATGAATGAAGGATTGGCCCTGAGAGAAACCCTATCCTTGTGAAAAACCATGAAGGGAGGTTTTATGCAAAGAAAGAATAGTTGTGTAAGATCTTACCATAACCATAGATGTCCTTCTCTTCCATGTTGCAGTATTCTAGTTGTGGGATTTCCTGCCCTCAGGTGAGTGGTACGTCGGGCTCCTATACAAAAGTTTCAGCTTGGCTGTTGCAGTGCGCGTGGGACGTCAGACATAAGGCCATAAACCAGAGGCCTTAAATGTGAAGTCCGCACGCACAATCCTCAGAACTTGAAGGCTAGCAGGCAGAGAATAAGATTCAGCAGGAGGAATGCCAGTGGGGACAGGTGTGTGACCTCGGTGTCCTTCAGTATCATAAATGGGTCCAGGTCTTAGCTGGGCTAAAGGAGAAGGAATTGGGGGTACTGGTGGCTGGGAAGGAATACTGCAACATGGAAGAGAAGGACATCTATGGTTATGGTAAGATCTTACACAACTGTTCTATGTCCTTCTATTCCTATGTTGCTGTATTCTAGTTGTGAGAAAGTACCACAGCTTAGATGGATGAAAGGGTGGTGGATGCTGAAGAGGATTTTGCCAGTTCATGTAGGATTGCCCTGGCAAAGCCTGCCCGTGCTCTGGACACTTGGTCAAGTTTGTAATGTTTGATGAAAGTGTGGATAGTGGACCATGTGGCTGCTTCCATAATGGGTGCCATGTTCAGACCTTTTATGAAAGCCTTGGAGGAGGTCACAGCCCTAGTGGAATGGGCCTTTACTCCTACTGTTTTTTTTTTTCCATGGTGGGAGTGACAGAGACTGATAGTTTTCCTGATCCAGAATGCAATGGTTTGTTTGGAGGCTGCCTTGCCCAGGGCTCTGGGGTGATAGGAGACAAAGAGCTGCTTAGATTTTGGATAGATGGTTTTGGTTTTGTCCAGGCGGAATCTTAGTTGCCTGTGCACATCCAAGGAGTGCAGTATTCTCTCCCCTTCATTACAGGGGGAGGGAAAGAAGGTGGGTAGGTGGATAGATTGGTTTAGGGACAAGTGATTGGCTACCTTGGGCATAAAGGATGGATTAGTTCACAGGGTAACTCTTGTCTTTGTGGAAGGTGATGTAGGGAGGGCAGGCCATTAAGGCCTGCAACTCTGACACCATTCTGGCTGAAGTGATAGCTACTAGGAGAACAGTTTTCCATGTACACCTCTGTAGGGAAGAAGTACCAGCCGGTTCGAAAGGGTGTTGGGTTAGTTTTTCCAGGATGTAGTTAAGGTCCCAGGGCAGAGGGATACATTTCCTTGGTGGTCTTATGTGCAAGATCCTTTTAAGGAAGAGCTTTATGTCGAGCCTGGCTAGCAAGGGGGGATCAAGGGGCAAGTAGGCTGATATAGCTTTCACTGAAGAGTAAGAAAGTCCGCTTTTAATCAACTAACACACATAAGAGAGGACAAGGGGGGCATCCGCAGAGCAAGGATCCCCTTCCCTTGTCCAGACACCACTTTGTAAATATTTCCCATTTAGGTAGGTAACATTTTCTGGTGGTAGGTTCCCTTGCCTCCCTCAGGACTGAAAGCACATTCTCTGAGTAGTGGTGTCTGAAGGGGATCAAAAGTTTATCACCCACAGAGTCAGGGATAACATCTGCCAAGTGTGGGTGAAGGAGAGTTCCTTTGTCTTGTGTCAGTAGGTCCACCTTGTAGTGCAACTTGTAGTGATTGCCTTTGGCTATATTGAGGAGTAGGGGGAACCAATGCTGCCTTGGCCAGTAGGGAGTCACTAACAAGATTTTTGGTTTGTCCTTCTGGATTTTCAACAGGACTTTCAGAATCATTGGGAAGGGGGGAAGGCATAAAGAAGCTTCCCCTCCCAAGAGATGTTAACAGAGTCCTCTCTCCATGCTAGAGAGGAGTAGGTCTTTGTGCAAAAGGTCTGCAGCTGCCTGTTCTGTGGGGAGGCAAACAGGTCTATTTGTGGAGTACCTCCGAGATGGACCTTGTCTAGGAAGACCCCCCTGTCCAGCATCCACTGTCCATTCGTGCTGTGGAGAGGAAGTCCTGCTTAGGAGATCTGCTTGCTTGCTGTCCCGTGAGGGGATGTAGGTCACCTCCAGGACCAAGTTGTGGTGACAGGCTAGGTCCCATATTAGCAGTGTCAGCCTGCACAGCTGTAGGCCTCTGTTCCTACCTGTTTGTTGAGGTACCACATAACAGTGGAATTGTCGGTCACTATCCGGAGCACCCCTGGTACAAGAAGGGGAATAAAGGTCTTTAGAACTAGGAAGACTGCTGTCATTTCCGACATTGATGTGCTTGGTCTGTAGAGAAGGGTGCCACTTTTCTTGGACCCTGTAGGATGCTAGTGTTGCTCCCCAACCTGAATCTGGGGCATCTGTATGCACTGCTTGGGGTGGGGAGGGAGTTTGCAGTGGGAGTTCAGGGTTTAGATGAACTTGCTGGATCCACCAGCTGATTTCTGCCTTTAGACAGTGAAGGAGGGGAATAACCTGTTGTAGGTGATGAAGGTGTTGGAACCAAATGTTTTTGAGGTATCACTGTAGTTTGCATATGTGCATTCTGGGCAGTGGTAGCATGGGATGGCTGCTGCCATTAAGCCCAGGAGATGAAGAAATTACCTTGCCGTCACCTTCTGGGAGTGAAGGATTTCCTGAAAGTGGGAAGTCAGAACCTTGTCCTGTGGGAGAAAGGCCTTCATCGTGTTGTACGTTCTGATTCTGCAGCCTAGGAAAACCTTGTCCTGGCCTGGGTTCAAGGAGGACTTTGGGAGGTTGATGGTAAACCCTAGATTTTGCATAAGGGTCATGGTGAAGTGCAGATGCCTTGAGAGGGTATCTTTGAACGCTGCTACTATTAGGATGTCGTCCAAATATGAGTAAATCTGGATTCCCTGTGTTCTGCAGAAGGCAATGGCTGGGGCCAGACACTTTGTAAAGACTTGGGGGGGGGGGTGGATAACCCAAAGGGCAAGGCAGTAAATTGGAAATGACAGGAAGGTCCAGAGAAATGCACCGTCTTTGGGAAGTCCTGATGGAAATGTGTAGGTAGGCTTCTTTTAGATCCAGGGTGGCCATGAAAGCCCTTGGCTGGAATAAGAGGCAGCAGAGTGGGGAGTGACAGCATTTTGATGGAGGGTACCTGAAGATGAAGACTTAGGATGGAGAGATCTAAGATGAGTCTCCAGGGGCCATCTTTTTTGGGGACCAGGAAGAGACAGGAGTAGAATCCCTTTCGTTCCTGTCCTGATGGGACAGGTTCTATGGTGCCTAGCTCGAGTAGGTCTGACAGAACTTGTGGTAGGAGATGAATTTGGTTTCTGGGGGGAAAAGGAATGCCTCTCCTGGGTGTTTTTTCTTTCCAGGACAGGAAGTACCCTTTTTAGATAATGGATAGGACCCATTGGTTTGTGGTGATGGACTGCCCGAGGAGAAGACAGTGGTGAAATCGTGCAGAGAGTGATAGGTGGGCAAGGCAGTCACGCATTACTGGGACCTTCTCTGTCCTTGTCTGGGCTGAGGAGGTGGAGCAGTACATGTCAGACATGGTAGGTCTTCTTGCCCCTCTTCTAGATCTGGAAGAGGAAGCAGCTGTCTGAGGAGGGTTACACCTTACAAAAGTGGTTTTAGCAGGGGAGTTCCTATAATACATGGGAATGGGGGACACCAGCAGATGTTTTATGTCCTGTAATTCTTTACCTTTTTCCTGCAGAATCTTGAAGAGGTCTGGAGATGCTTTCCCAAAAAGGAAAAGTACAGTTGTGTACCTACCATAAATGTAGATGTTAGAGTGTATTTCACTGTTGCAGTCATTACACTTGGGTTATCCTGCTGGCAGGCGACTCGCAGTCGGCCCGAGTTCCAAAGTCTAGGTCTGGCGTCAGTTGCTGTCGCCTCTTCCCTGACGTCATTGCGCCAGGGGTATAAAAGATGCAACCAATGCCATTTTCTTCAGTTTGTCTTGCTCCAGATGTCTGGTGCCCCCAAAAAGGAAAGGCTGGAATAAATTATGTCAAAAAACATTCATGTACCAAAATAACAGTTCCTACATCTACAAGCAAATACATCACATAGGTTGTAGAGTTGAGAAGTACAAAAAGGACCCAGCAATGAGAAAAGGGGATGGTGGGTAACCTGGACTGCAACAGTGAATACACTCTAACATCTACATTTATGGTAGGTACACAACTGTACTATGTTCATCATGTTTCACTGTTGCAGTCATTACACTTGGGTTGAATCCCAAAGCTGAGGTTGGGTGGCTGGGTCTAAATAGGATTAGGAGATGCTACCAGACCCTGCAGAACTGCAGTGGCATAGCCTGCTCTGGATTTAGAGTAGAGGGGTAAGTGGTAGTGCTTAGTGAAAGTGTGCACTGAACTCCAGGTTGCAGCTTCTAAAATGTCTTTGGTTGGTACTCCTCTGAGAAAGGCTGCTGAAGTGGTTGCTGCTCTGGTAGAATGTGGCCTTATGCCCTTAGGCACCAATTTGCCATGTTGTGCTTAGTAGAAGCGAATGCAGTGTCCTATCCATTTTGAAATTGTCTGCTTTGAGATAGGCTTTCCTTGTGATCCTGCAGCATAAGCTACAAACAGTTGCTCAGTTTTTCTGAAAGCTTTTGTTTTGTCCAAGTAGAATCGTAGCTATCTGTGTATATCCAAGGTGTGCAGAAGTCTCTCCCCTTTATTCTGGGGATTTGGATAGAAAGTTGGCAAATGAATGGTTTGGTTAAGAGCCACACTGGAAACCACCTTTGGCATAAATGTTGGGTTCGTCCTTAGAGAGACCCTGTCCTGATGAAAAATGATGAAAGGTTCCACTGCCATTAATGCCTGTAACTCTGAGACTCATCTTGCTGAAGTTATTGCTAGAAGCAGAGTAGTTTTCCATGATAAGAATTTTGTATCAGCTGTGTTGGCTGCCTCAAAAGGAGGCAGTGTGAGCTTTTCTAATACAAAATTGAGGTCCCAAGTAGGTATTGGTGCTCTCCTTGGGGGTCTTATGTTTCTTGCCTTTCTGAGGTACTGCCTTAGCAGTAGGTGTGAAAAAAATAGGAGGTTCCATATTGTAATGAGCTGAAATGGCAGAGGCATGGATTTTAATAGATGAAAAGGATAGACTTTGTCCAGCATCTCAGTTAGGTATTGTAAAATCTGAGGTATATTTGGAACAAGAGTTTCGAGTCCTTGTGCCTGGTTCCAAAGCACAGAATCTCTTCCATGTTTCTGCATAAGATTTCCTAGTGCTGGGCCTCCTGGCTTCTAAAATGACATCCATAGCAGCTTTAGAGAGAGGTGTGGTCTGAGTGGCTAAATTATCTGCCATGCAGCAAGATTTAAGGTTCTGAGATGACTGTGTACAATCTGATTGTCTTGTTGAGTCAGAAGAAGAGAAATTTGAGGTAAAGGCCAGGCTGGGCCTCGAGACAAGCGCTTTAGGATTGGGTACCAGTGCTGGCGTGGCCAGTCTGGGGCAATCAGGATCATTTTTGGCTTCTCTTGTCTGACTTTTAGGAGTACCTTGGGAAGAAGAGGCAGTGGAGGGAAGGCATAAATTGTCAGGGTTTTCCACTGAATGAAAGAGCATCCACTTTCCAAGCTTGTGAGTGGTAAGTTCTTGTGCAGAATTTCTGTAGTTAGCAATTGTGAGGGGAGGCAAAAAGATCTATGTCCGGGCGTCCCCATTTCCTTGTTATCATGCTGACCTGTGGATTTAGTTTCCATTTGTGCGGATCCATGAGATTTCTGCTTAGTTCGTCTGCCAGTGTATTTTTCTTTCCTGGCAGGAATTGTGCCTGCAGATGTACTTGATAGGTCAGTGCTGTGCTCCACAGAGTCATGGCTTGCCTGCAGAGGGGGTAGGAATGTGTGCCCCCTTGCTTATGTACCACATAACTGTGGTGTTGTCCGTCTTTAGTAATAGTTGCCCTGGATGTAGTAGATCCTTGAATGCTGTCATGGCATTCTGTACAGCTAGCATCTCTTTTTGATTGATGTGAAGATGCATTTGTTCCTTGGGCCATGTGCCCTGAATACATTTTCCTGCCATATGTGCCCCCCACGCATAATCCGATGCATCCGTTGTTATAGTCTGGCTGGCAGTTGATAAGGTGAAGGGCTATCCCTTGCTGTGGTGACAGGCCCTGGACCACCATCGAAACTCCTGTTGTAGACGGGGAATTATAGTCACTATTGTTTCCCGGCTGTGGCAATGCTGAGTCCAAACACTTTTTAGATACCATTGTAGCTTCCTCATATGCAGTCTTGCATATGGAATGAATAGAATGCAGGAAGCCAGGAAGCCCAGGGCCTGCAGAATTTTTCTTGCAGGGAGCTGGGCCTTTGTTGCCATCATTTGAAAGTAATGAGTCAGTTGCCTCTGTCTGGCGTGAGATAAGCCATCTGGGCATTTGCATTTAAGCTTGCACCCAGGTGTATTATCTCTTGTGAGGGCACTAGTTTTGATTTATTTTCGTTTACTGTGTACCCTAGGCAAATTAATGCACCCAGGTGTATTATCTCTTGAGAGGGCACTAGTTTTGATTTATTTTCATTTACTGTGTACCCTAGGCAAATTAATAATCTTTTTACAAACGCCAGATGCTTTAGTAGAATGTCCTTGCTCCCTGCTTGAATAAGGCAGTCGTCCAAGTAGGGATATATCTGAATTCCTCTTCGTCTGAAAAATGCAATTACTGCTACCAGGCATTTTGTGAAGACCCTGGGCGCAGTAGATAAGCCAAAGGGCAGTGCAGAGAATTGGTAATGCATGAGCCAGCTATGAATCTGAGGTATCTTCTGCAAGACTGTCTGATTGGGACATGCAGGTATGCCTCTTTGAGGTCCAAAGTAACTAGCCAAGCCTTCTTGCCCAGCATGGGTAGAAGTTGCTGCAGTGTTAACATTTTGAATTTTGGAACATCCAAGAACGTATTTAGGATTGACAAGTCCAGTATTGGTCTCCAGGCTTCGTCCTTTCTGGGAACCAGGAAGAGTCTTGAGTAAAACCCTTGACCCTGTCCTTGCTGTGGTACTCTTTGAATAGCTCCCATGTCCATGAGAGCAGCAATTTCCTTTTGTGCCTCTGCCCATTGGTTTTGTGGCAGGTCCAGCATACCTTTTGATTTTGGAAGAGTGTGAAAGTGGAACCTGTAACCCTGAGAAACTATATTCAGTATCCATTTGTCCTGGGTGATTATGTGCCAATTTTGTGCGAAAAGTGCTAGCTTCCCCCTAGGGGTGCTGCCAAAAGGTAAGTGCTTGGTTTTTGTAGAGGAAAGTGATTGGGACTGTTTCCTATAAAGTTGTGATTAGTCTTCTCCTCCTTTGAGGGCAGAAGCACCCCATTGTTTAGGTATGTAGGAGCCTTGTGGCTGAGATCTGCCTCTTGGGCGTTCTGCATCTGCCTCCTTGTGGCCTGACACCTGAAAGGACCAATTGTTTGAAGGCCAGTTTCTACTAAACCTAGGTGGTTGAAAGTACAGTTTTGTACCTACCATAAATGTAGATGTCCGAACTGGATAGCATCTGCAGTCATAACAAATGGGTTGTCCTGTCGTCAGGCAGCCCTTCGGTCGGCCGGATTCCAAAGTCCGGGTCCGGCTGATGTCGCGCTTCACCCGACGTCATCTCTGCTGGTCTTCAGGTATAAAGGCATCAGCCGACGCCATTTTCCTCAGTGTTTCTTGCCCCAGATGCCAATTGCCCTCTTGGAAAGCTAAATTTTGGATAAATGCCAATGTTTCCAAAATAGTAGAAGGCAAACACAAAAAATAAACATGTATGTACATATATACAAACAAATACACCATAAGAGACTCCCCCCCCAGCTAGCTATTAGGAGGGTAAGTACCCTAGGAGTACCGCAGAGGGGAAGGAGGGAGGGTAATCCTGACTGCAGATGCTATCCAATTCGGACATCTACATTTATGGTAGGTACAAAACTGTACTATGTCCTTCATGGATGCATCTGCAGTCATAACAAATGGGTAGAATACCATAGCCAAACTAGGTAGGAGGAATAATAATTATGGTGTAGTCAGGATCCCTTGCAGTACAGCAGTGGCAAACCCTGCTCGGGATCTAGAATATAGAGGTAAATTATAATGCTTGGCAAATGTATGCACGGAGGTCCAAGTAGCCGCCTCAATAATGTCCTTGGTTGCCACTCCTCTTAAGAAAGCTGTGGTAGTGGCTGTAGCCCTTGTAGAATGAGGTCTTATGTTCTGTGGAATTGGTTTTCCATGGTAGGAGTAACAGAATCTTATGCAATTTCCTATCCATTTGGAGATTGTCTGTTTGGAAATTGCTTTTCCTTCCCTTCCTGTTGCATAGGCTACAAAGAGCTGGTCAGTTTTTGTTACCTTTGGTTCTGTCCAGGTAGTAGCGTAACTGTCTATGTACATCCAAGGTATGCATTATTCTTTCACCTCTGTTTTGTGGATTGGGAAAGAAGGTAGGTAGGTGGATTGCCTGGTTTAAAGACACTCTGGATACCACCTTAGGCATAAATGTAGGATTAGTTCTCATGGATACCCTATCTTGATGGAAGATTAGGAAGGGTTGCACTGCCATTAAGGCCTGTAGTTCCGAAACCCTCCTTGCTGAAGTAATAGCCAGCAGGAAAGCAGTTTTCCATGACAGGTGTTGTAGATCTGCTGTTGCTGCTGGTTCAAACGGAGGTAGTGTCAACTTTGCTAGTACAAAATTCAAGTCCCATGCTGGTAATGGTGGTTTCCTAGGAGGTTTTACATTCTTGATCCCTCTGAGAAACTGCCTGAGTAGAGGATGTGAAAAGACAGGAGGATCAAAGCTGTATTCTGCTGAAATAGCTGATGCATGTATCTTGATGGAGGAATATGACAGGCCTGTATGTAGGAGCTCTGCCAAGTACTCCAGAATGTTAGCAATATCTATGTTCGACACATCTTTTCCTCTTTCAGTACTCCAAATGACGAACCTTTTCCATTTTCCTGCATAGTTCCTTCTTGTTGAAGGTCTGCAGGTTTCAAGGATAATGTCTTTAACCCTTTGTGAAAGGTCTGGGTTAGTTACTGCTATGTGATGTTCCAGGCTGTCAGTTGCAAGGTTTTTAGGTTTGGATGTATGATGTTGTAGTTGTTCTGAGTTAACATCAGAGGCATCAGGGGTATTGACCACATTTCCTCCCGAGACATGCTCCTCAGCAATGGGTACCAGTGTTGTCTTGGCCAGTTCGGAGCTATCAGGATTATCCTTGGACGTTCCTCTTTGATTTTCAGTAGTACCTTGTGCATCAAGGGAAGAGGTGGGAATGCATATGCTGTCAGGCCTTTCCAGCTGAAGGATAGAGAGTCCACCTTCCATGCAAGTGGGTGGAATGTCCTTGTGCAGAATTTTTGAGCTGGTGATTTTGTGGGAAGCGAATAGATCTATATGTGGCATTCCCCATTTCTTTGTGATGGCCTTGAAGATGTCCGGGTGTAGCATCCATTCGTGAGCATCCGAGGTTGTTCTGCTTAAAATGTCTGCTAGGGTGTTCTCTTTTCCGGTACAAATATTGCCTGTAACTGGATGTTGTAGCTGAGAGCCAGATTCCAAAGGTCCAAAGTCATTCTGCATAGGGGTAAGAATGAGTGCCTCCCTGTTTGTTGATGTACCACATGACTGTGGTGTTGTCTGTCCTTATCATCAAATGGCCTTCTTTGAGGAATGGTCTGAATTTTAGGATTGCCAGTTTTACTGCCAGCATTTCTTTTTGGTTTATGTGCAGGTGCAGCTGGTCCTGAGTCCACAGTCCTTATGCGCATTTGTCCAGCATGTGTGCCCCCATCCTAGGTCTGAGGCATCCGTAGTGATGGTTTGGTTTGCTCGAAAGTTGTGGAAGGGTAAGCCTGGGTTTGACTGGCATGCCCGAGCCCACCAGAGGAACTCCTGTTTTAAGCATGGGATTAGTGGTATTTCTGTTTCTAAGCTGTGCCTGTGTTGAGACCATAGATTCTTTAGGTACCACTGTAACTTTCTCATATGCAGTCTGGCATGTGGGACCAAGATTATGCATGATGCCATGAAGCCCAAGGCCTGCAGAACTTTTCTTGCTGTTAGTTTGTTCTGCTTTGTTAATGCTAAGAAGTAAAGAGGAGTTCTTTTGTTTTCTGCAGTTAGGAATGCCATCTGTTTTACTGTGTCCAATTCAGCCCAAGAATGTTCTTGTCTGGGATGGGATCAGCCTTGACTTTTGAAAATTGACTGTGTATCCCAAGGCTTGTAGCAAGTAAATGACCCTTTGTAAATCTGTTGTCAGCTTGCTTTTGTTGTCCGCTTGTAACAGGCAGTCGTCCAGGTATGGATAAATTTGAATTCCCTGTACTCTGCAGTGGCGATTACTGATGCCAGGCATTTTGTGAATACTCTGGCAGTAGATAAGCCAAAGGGCAATGCTGAGAATTGATAATGCTCTGATCCTGCAAGAAATCTGAGGTATCTTCTGCAATTTGGTCGAATAGAGTGCAGGTATGCCTCCTTGAGATCTAGAGTTACCAGCCAACACTCCTTGCCCAGCATGGGAAGAAGTTGCTGTAGGGTCAGCATTTTGAATTTTGGGACAATGATGTACGTGTTTAAGATGGACAGGTCGAGAATAGGTCTCAGTTTTTCTTTTCTTGGTACTAGGAATAGTCTGGAGTAGAATCCTTTGCCCTGTTCTGTTATTGGCACCCTTTCCACAGCTCTCATCTTTATTAATTCCGCTATCTGGTGCAGGGCTTCTATTTCTTGATTTGGGGGCAGGTTTGGCATTCCTCTTTTTACTGGTAAAGTGTGGAAGTGAAACCGGTAGCCTTGGTCTATGGTTTGCAAAATCCACTTGTCTTTTGTAATATAGTGCCAATTTTTCGAGAATAAGGCTAACTTTCCGCCTAATGGTGCTGCTATTTGTTCCCTGGTAGGCGGAGATAGAACCAAGTCACTGAGATTGTCCTGTTGTAGTGGCAGTGGTTGTGTCTGTGCCTCGGTTATTGCCTTGCCACTGTCGTCCTCTGTAGGCACCTCCTCTGGATTGATTTCTGCCCCTAGAGCGTCTGTTCCTGCCCCTTTGGGATCTTGTGGAGTCAGGAAAGGACCAATTTTTGGCAGGCCAGTTCCTGCTAAACCTTGGGGGCTGAACCTGTAGGAAATCTTTAACTGTTTGTACAGATTTTGCCTTGTCTTCCATTTTCTTCATTACCTGCTGGGCAGGTTCCCCAAATAGACTGGCCTTATCCATAGGAGCATCCAATAGCTTAGCTTTAACATGATCCGGCAAGGCCTGTTCTTTCAACCATGCATGCCTTCTTATCACTGTGCCAGTCATGGCTGATCTAAATGAAGCCTCCAGTGCATCATAGCCACATTTTAAAGAATGGTTACTAACCTGTTGGATATTATTCACCATTTCTAATACATATTTCTTATCTAAAGATTCATCAGAGGACAGCTTTTTAATTAACTGATCAAGCATAAACTCTTGGTATTGGATCATGTGAAACTGACAGTTTAAAGCTCTAGCTGAGAGAGTAGCAGAGGTGTAGACTTTTTTCCCCCATCTCTCTAAGGACCTGGATTCCCTTTCAGAGGGAATAGGGTTTTTTGCTGTGGTCGAGGTTACTGCCTTGAGCCCCTGGGATATAGTTTCGGGTCTGCAAGTGGGGCCTTGTATAGGTGGTGATGAGTGTCTGGCACCCTGTAAAATCTATCTGGTTTGGCAGGGGCTGGAGGTAAAGAATCAGGTGCAGTGCAGACATCATTAAATGCATCGTCCACAACAGGTAGGACAGGAGGTATAGCTAAGGGCCTATGTTGTGGTAAGTGCAGAAAAGTCCTAAGCCTTTTTCTTGAATCTGAGAAATCTTGTCCCTGCCATTGGAATTGTTCTCTCATGGCATGTAAGGTTTCCCCAAAGGAGAATTCCTCTGGTGGAGAGGCAGCTGGAATGGATTCTTCAGCATCTGAATCTTCATAATTGGAAAAAGGAGCCTCTGGCTGGTCTGTAATGTTTGAGTCATCCGCAGAATCATCAGAGGACACAGGCTCGGGGGGCTCTGCTCTAGGTCTCTTTTCTGGTGGCTGAGAGGCCCTGTCTGGGTGAGATTGGGATCCCCTAATTAAGGATATTAAATCTTCTGCCAGAGTAAGCATTTGTGAACTAGAAGTGGGCCTGAGTGAGGGTGGTTTAACAGGCACTGATTTAGCTGATTTGGCTGCTTTAGCCCTGGCAAAGGCCTTAACAGACATGGCTGCAGGAGGCCTAGCAGCACCACGGGCTGGGGTAGAGATATCCAAGGGGATGGTGTCTGATAGATCAGTAGGAACCACAGTTGTAGGCAAAATTTCTGAGGCTGATTCAGGTAAGGTAGCAGGAGCCTCAGTAGTAGTCATGGATTCGGCTGAAGATTGACCAGTTTTCGGTTTCGGCCGAAACCGAGACACTCATGACTTGCTTAACCGTGGTTTCGGCCGAAACCGCGGACCGCTAGTGTCGGTCTTTTTCTTTGCGTTTTTTAACAATTTGGGTAGTCGGAGGATCCGACGGCATAATGTACGCAAAATCTGAGCCGAAAAACTGTTCAGCAAACTCCGACCGGCGCCTAAGCGTTCGTCGGTTGAAGGAAGCACAGGCGAGCAGGCTGCTACGCCGTGGTCTGGGCCTAAGCAAGGCAAACAGTAAGAGTGGAAATCTTTATGAGGTATTTGTTTCCCACAAGTTAAACAGTTATTGACTTTTCTGACATCGGCTGAGGCAAGAAAGAGTCCCCAGCGGGTACTTAGCTTTTAGAAGTCTTGAAGTAGTATTCGGTAGTAGTAATCTCTGGATCTGACCGACCGGCACTTGCGAACAGCTTCTGCTTCGGGCGCCACGCGGCAAGAAAGACTGAGGAAAATGGCGTTGGCTGATGCCTTTATACCCGAAGACCAGCAGAGATGACGTCGGGTGAAGCGCGACATCAGCCGAAGCCGGACCCGGACTTTGGAATCCGGCCGACCGAAGGGCTGCCTGACGACAGGACAACCCATTTGTTATGACTGCAGATGCATCCATGAAGGACATCCTGTAAGAAATCCTTTACTGTCTGCATAGATTTTGCTTTATCCTCCATTTTCTTTAACACCTCTTCTGCCTTAACACCAAACAAAATATCATGCTATAATGGAGCATCCAATAATTTTACTTTAACATGTTCAGGTAAACTTTGTTCTTTCAACCAAGCATGCCTTCGAATGACAGAGCCTGTAACTGCGCCTCTGCAAGAAGCCTCTAATGAATCAAAACTACATTGCAGAGTATTGCCTTCCCACTTGTTCAGCTGCATGCAATAAATCCTGCATTTCCTTACTGTCAGGACGTTCTGAGCTTGTAAACATTTTCTGTTTTAACAAAGGCATGAGGTACTGTTGATATTTAAGCATGTGAAACTGGCAGTTTAAAGCCCTTACATCTTAAGTAGCAGAAGTGTAACCTTTTTTCCCCCATCTATCCAGAGCTCTAGAATCCCTATCAGAGGGAACAGGGTTTTTTGCAGTGGAAGCCTTAACCCCTGTGGGACCCTGAGAAATTGTTTCAGGGTCGGCAGCAGGGTTTTTATAAAGAAATTTATGAGAGTCAGGGACCCTGTAATACCTGTCTGGCTTGACTGGTGCAGGGGGTAAAGAATCAGGAGACAGACTGGATTCAGAGAAAACATCAACTATATCAAGCACAGGGTGGGTAGCCAGGGGCCTATGTTGAGGCAGTAAAAGAAAATCTCTGAGCCTTTTCTTGGATTCTGAATAATCCTGACACTCCCAGTGGAAATGTTCCCTCATGGTGTGCAGAGTTTCCCCAAAAGAGTAATCCTCAGGTGGAGAGGCTGAAAGTATAGATTCTTCAGCATCAGAGTCCTCATAGGGAGGAAGAGAATAGCCCTGATCTGAAGAGGAATCAGAGGAAATAGAAACCTGGTCAGAGGAATCATAGTCAGTGTCTTGCCTAGGCCTATTATCAGGAGGGGGATGGGAACCCCTGATCAAAGTAATTAAGTCTTCGGCCATTTTAAGCATCTGTTTCTTTGGCATGGTCGACTGTCCAGGATAATCCTGTACTCGTTTCTTTGTCTTTAATGGTGTCTTTGACTGTACTTTGGCTGCTGCAGAGGATTTAATAGTAAGCTGTGAAGGTCTGAAAACACCCTCAGAAGCCGATGCCTGCTCAGCAGCTCTGGACCCATCTGAGGGAATATTTTCCATAGGCCCAATACTTGAGTATCCAGAGGCCTAGCTGTCTCCTCGTGGGAGTCTGATACGGCCTGTGGCTCTGAGGTAGCGGGTGTCAGGGGCTGCAAAAGCACCTCACTGAGAACCGGCGACTGGCCTAGCAGAGGCTTCGTCATCGGTTTTGGACCTCGGATGCCTGTCCTTTTCCTTGTCTTTGCAATTTTTATGAATTCCAGTCGTCGGTTGTTCCGACGGCATTATATTGTTAAACCTTCGGCCAAAGTAATGAAATGCAAAATCAAACCGACGTTTAATAGTGCGTTTGTTGAATCTAGCACAAAACCGACAGCTAGTAACGTCGTGATCAGGGCCTAGGCAAGGAATACAGTAAGAGTGAAAGTCCTTATGAGGTATTTGCTTCCCACAAGAAATACAATTGTTAACTTTTACTGACATCCGTCTGGAGCAAGAAAAAGTTTCCACAACGGGGCACTTAGCTTTATTGAAGACTTCGGATCTGAAACTCTATTTCGAAAATCTCAGGAGTCAGCCGACCGGCACTTGCGAACTGCTTCTGCTTCGAGCACCGCGCGGCAAGAAAGACTGAAGAAAATGGCGTCGGTTGCATCTTTTATACCCCTGGCGCACTGATGTCAGGGAAGAAGAGACAGTAACCGACGCCAGACCTAGACTTTGGAACTCGGGCCGACTGCGGGTCGCCTGCCAGCAGGATAACCCAAGTGTAATGACTGCAACAGTGAAACACGATGAACATCTGTGATCCAGGGGGGCGTCCAAGATCTTGGACTTGAAGCCTTCAGGTAGATTCTGTAGTCTCAGCCAGGGATCTCCTGAGGACAGAAGCAGATGCTGCAGAGCGGGAAGATGCTTCTGCAGCATCGTAGCTGCATCTGATGGAGTGCCTGGCTACTTGCTGAGCCAAGGACATTTTGGAGGCAATGTCAGTCTTAATGGGACTGTCAGGAATAGAAGCCAGCATGGAGGAGGACTGAGACACTAAGTCTGGAGCATACTTAGTTGTGTGGGTTTGATAATTTATGGCTCTGAAAGGCAAAGTGGAAGATGTGTATACCTTCTTTCCCCATCCTATCCATATATTTGCTATCTTTATCTGTGGGTAGGAGGGAGGCGGAAGGCAGCAGTCTAGATGGTTTATAAGGAACGGTGGTAATAACAGCAGAATCTGACAAGGGGGGGGGGTTTAACTAGGAATGTTTGCTCTTGTGGCAGTTTATAGAAGCAGGCAGGGCGCTTAGGGGCCGGAGGCTGGGATTCTGGGGCCGTAGAAGCTGAATTAAAGGCATCCAAGTAAGCAGGTAGCACCGGAGGGACAGCTGAAGGGGAGGGTGACTCCACTTGAAGCAGCTTAAAGTACCTTTTTGGGTGTCAATCATTTGGGAAGTATCCCATTTGAAGTAATCTTTTATCATGGTGATGGTTGCACCAAAGGTAATATCCTCAGGGGGAGAATCCCCTTCCACAGATTCCTCATCAGGAGAATAATATTCCACGGGAGAAACAATCTGAGATGTATATGAAATGGAGTCCTCGGAGGAAGAAAAGGAAGACTCATGCTCTTCCTCCCTAACTAGAGAGGTTATGGGTGGGAGGGAAGAGGCAGACGCAGGCCTAGGGCTCATCAAAGGCAGAGTAGTGGGGGCTGAGGCTGAAGGCCTAAGGGCCATAAAGGCCTGCATGAAAGAGGAAGTAAAAGCCTGCCAATCTGGTATGGCTTCTGGAGAGGAGGAGGTAAGCTTGTTTTTTTTGTTTCTTTTTAGACGAGGTGGAGGTAGGAACTGGCCTGGCATCAGGTTTTGAAGTTAACATTTTTGAAATCTGGATCCCGGTCAGAGGTACCACAGTAACTGGTCCCACCTCGACATAGACGGTAGTCTATGTCTGGGCAAGTGTTCGGAGGACGTGCCAGTCATTGGCTCTGTAATGGCTTCCTCAAAGGGAGTCATTGAAGTCAACGGATCTGCCAAGCGCTCCTCAACTCCTAGATTGGCATTTGGTGGGGCGTCGGGAAGCAGAGCGGCAGGTGAGGAAGGCCTAGGAATCTTGGCCTTCTTTCGCAGAGGTTCGGATGCGGGATCCATTCTAAGGGCTAACCGTTTAAGGCGCTGGTTTTCTAGGTAGAGGTTTAAAGTGCCCAGACAGCTGCGTAAGGTCTTGGGCACAAAGGATTGACAAATTGAGGAGAAGGAATGGTCTTGTTCCTGGCCTAAGCAAAAAACACACCTATCATGGGCTTCTTTATGGGTATCTGGCGCCGGTATTGGCACTTTCCCTTTTTACCTGACATCACATAAAGGCTACAACAACCAAGCCTAAGCAATAACAAACGTTAAAACAAGAAAAAATGAAAACCCAACGGGTTACTTAGTTTTATTGATGCGATGTCTATGAAGGAGCAATTGTACGATGTGTTAAGTCATCTGTGGCTGAAAAGTTCTGAGGATTGTGCATGCGGACGTCACATTTAAGGCCTCCGGTATATTGCCTTACGTCTGATGTCCCACGCACGCTGCAACAGCCAAGATGAAGCTTTTGTAGAGGAGCCGACATACCAGTCACCTGAGGGCAGGAAATCCCACAACTAAAATACTACAACATAGGAATAGAAGAAGATCCTGTAATTCAGAAACCCTCTTGGCTGAGGTAATAGCCACCAAAAATGCCGTCTTCCAAGACAGAAACTTAATATCACACTTAGCCGCAGGGTCAAAGGGAGGTTGTGTTAGGGAATGCAGCACCAAAGTAAGATCCCAAGGAGGAGATGGATCTTTGAAAGGAGGCCTGAGCAAGAATCCACCTTTAAGAAAGGTCTTGCACAGCCTAGATAAAAACATGGGACTGTCACTTAGGTGGAAATTAGATATAGCCGCCAGATGAAGTTTAAAATCGTTGAAAGGCTAGCCCCTTGTTGAAACAGAGGGGACAGGAATGACAAAATGTCCGGAACAGGAGCAGAAAATGGGTCTATGTCACACTGACGAGCCCAAAGAAAAAATCTCTTCCATTTGCTGGAATAAACCTTTTTAGTAGAAGGCATCTGGGAGGCCATAATGTCTTTCATCTTAGAAGGCAGCTTAAGCTGGCTGACCATCATTGGAACTGGAGGTACCAAGCTGTCAGACAAAGGGACTGAAAGTTGGGAAGATGAAGCCCCCAGGGAAGGGGAAATGAGATCCTGGGCTGGATCTAACATCCAAGGTGTCTATCTCAGATGAGACCAGAGGAGAGAGAACCATGTCTGACGAGGTCAGAAGGGGCTAATGAGGATTAGATGAGTCTTCAGGCAATGTGCTTTCTGTTAAGAGCTTAGGAATAAGGGGTGTTGGAGGATAGGCATAGAGAAGTCCCGGTGGCCAATTGTGGATCACAGCATCAGGGCAGAGTATTTGCTACATTTGTGATGGATCGGGGAGGCAAACAGATCACAGCAATGGAGACCCAATGGACGAAAAAAAGAAGTTCTGTCTAGGAGGGGGAAAGAGGGTGGGATGTAATGAATGAACGAAGATGAACAACACAGATGGAACATTATGGGAAGACATAACTTCTTTAAATGATGTTAATCTTCATTCATTCCTTACTGATGGGACAGAGTCCCTAGCCACCTTATACATCTTGGGTGGCCCGAGCACCACCTAACCAAAGGAAGCTCTTCCCCTGGAGAGCAGATCCAATTTGTAATGGGAGATAAAGGTATGGGGAGTAGCCCATGTTGCAGCTGCACAGATATCATCCATGGATGCCCTTGAATGAAAAGCTATTGAAGTTGCCACAGATCTGGTGGAATATGTTTTGACTCTGCCTGGTATAGGGGTTTTTGAACATTGATACACCAGGAGTATACACAGTCTCTTAGCCATTTGGATAGAGTTACTTTAGAAATAACTTTCCCCAATTTGGAGCCTGAAAAGGATACAAACAATTAGTCTGATTTGCGAATTTCCTTTGTTCTGTCAAGATAAAATCTCAATTGCATATGAACATCTAACAGGTGAAGGCAATATTCTTCTTTGTTTGAGAAATTAGGGAAGAAAACTCGTAGATCAATAGACTGGTTTACTGTGAAATCTGAAACAACTTTGGGTAGAAAAGAGGGGTTTGTCCGTAGTGATAGTCTGTCCTTATGAAAAATTATATAGGGGATTCAATACTTAGGGTCTGAAGCTCGGAGATACGTCTAGCTGAGGTAATGGCCACAAGGAATAAGGACTTCCAGGACAAGAACGTGATATCGCAGGTAGCAGCAGGTTCGATAGGGGGTTGCGTTAAAGCCTGAAGAACTAATGTGAGACTCCATGGCTCGGTGGGTTCCTTAATGGGAAGTCTAATATAAGAAATCCCTTTTAGGAATGTCTTGCAAAGACTATGGGAAATTAAAGAAGAGTCCTTGAAACCATTATGAAAATTGGAGATGGCAGCTAAGAGAACACGGATGGTTGGTGCTGCAGCTCCCGCTTTGAAAAAATTTGACAAATAGTCCAAAACTGTAGTAACTGGAGCTGAGTAAGGATCATGTTTTCTTTGCTCAGACCATATTAAGAATCTTTTCCATTTACTACGGTAAAGTTTTCTGGTGGATTGTTTATGCGAATACTGTTACGGACCGGGGAAGAAAGATTATTCTGCCTGGCAATTACTGCAAGTGGAGAAACCAGGTCATCAGTTTGAGACTGGCTATGTTTGGGTGAATCAACCCTTGTGGGTGAGAGATCAGTTCTGGAGTTGGATCCAGGATCCATGGCTTGTCTATCAGGTGAGGCCAAAGAAAGGGGGAACCATATTTGGCGGGGCCAATAGGGTGCAATGAGGATCACTTTGCTTCTCAACTGGAGGGCTTTCTTTAGAAATTTTGGGATTGGGGGACGAGGGGGAATAAGCATACAGAAGTCCCATGGGCCAATTGTAAATCAGAGCGTCCCTCAGGGACTCCCCCTGTGGGGGGATCAGGGCAAAATAGTTGCAGCACTTGTGGTTTGTAGGGGAGGCATAAAGATCACAGCAAGACTGGCCCCAATGGCTGAAGATCTTCACCATTATGGTTTGACTGAGGGACCACTTGTGAGGCAGAAGTATACATCTGCTCAGTTTGTCTGCAATCACGGTGGAATCTCCAGGAATGTGCATTGCAATCAGAAAGTGGTTGGAAGCTATCGCCCATTGCCACACTCTTATGGCCTCTCGGCACAATGGGTAGGACTTGGTTCTACCTTGTTTGTTGTTATACCAGACAACTGCCATGTTGTCTGACAGAATGGCAACTGTTCCAGATGAAAGGACAAAGTGAAACGCCTGCAACGCTAGAAGCACTGCCCTCAGTTCTAGTACAATGATATGCAGATTGGCCTCTATGGGCGACCACGTGCCTTGGACAGTCATTCCCAGAAAATGTCTACCCACCCCATCAAGGAAGCATCCGTGGTCACAGTGGCCTTGGGCTGAGGAGGAGAAAAAGGTAGTCTCCAAGATTTGCATCTGGCTTCATCCACCACAAAAGTTCTTTTTTGCACCGTTTTGTTATCCATATTTGGTAAGATAATGGATGATAATTTGTGAAATACTGAGACAAAAGAAGCCACTGAAGGAGTCTCATGTGTAATCTCGCATGTGGGACAATGTTGATTGCCGCAGCGAATGAACCTAGAAGTTGAAGGACCTCACAAGCTGAGGCCAAGTCCTGACAGAGTATCACTCAGAGTTGAGCCCTTAGTACTTGCAATCTGTGATCTGGAAGAGACACTTGGCAAGACTGGGTATTGAAAACCACTCCTATGAAGTCTAAGCTCCGAGTAGGGGTCAGGTTGCATTTCTCCCAATTTATAGAGATTCCCAAGACTTTTGTCAATGTCAGGGTGTAGTTTAGGGCTTTTTCCAGGAGACAATCATCTAAGTATGGAAACACTTGGAATTCTTGCAGTCTCAAGTGAGCTGTAACTACTGCCATACATTCTGTGAACACTCTGGGGGCTGTAGAGAGTCTGAAGGGCAGAACCGGGAATTGGTAATGATTGGCTCCTAGCCGGAAGCAAAGGAACTTTCTGGAGTGCTTGTCCATTTTTATGTGATAATACGCATCCTGAAGGTCCATACAGCACATCCAATTGTCCTGTTCCATGAATGGAAGAATAGACTGAACCGTGACCATCCGGAATTTTGTTTGGGTGATATACTTGTTCATAACACTGAGATCCAAAATTGTCTTCCAGTCCCATCTTTTTTGGCACTAAAAAGAATAGAGTGCAATCCGGATACTATTCGGTCTGGTGGGACTGTTTGGATGTCTTGTTTTTTGACACAGCTTTTTTATCTCTATGGCTGCTGATTCTCTTTGACTGGGTGGAACATTGGGAATATGTTTTTGTGGATTTCAGAAGGAGTTCAATGGGAGTCTGTAGCCTCTGGTGATTATCCTCTGCACCCAAGAATCTGTGATTATGCAATGCCAGGCTGTTTGGTGCAGGGAAAAACACCCCCCCAACTACTTCCAGAGGAAAGCAATTGGGCCACTCTTCTGGAGCACTGATATGGCTGTCTAGAGAAAGAATCTCTGGACCCCTGATTATGCGGGCCTCCTCTGCCTCTGTAGGGATGTCTTCCACTAGAGTTACCCCCCCTGCCTCTGGGGAAAACTCACCACGTGTGTCACGAAAAGGACCCTGAGACTTTTTGTGCCACATTTTCCCACTCCACTGGTTCCTTGAATAAGGATGCTGGGGGGTGGAGAGGGTTTTTCCATCTTTCTTACACCTGGCTAACGGTGTCCTTCACTTTAGGGCTGAATAGGGATGATGCTTCCACAGGTGCATTAAAAAAGGAAGACTTAAAGGGCTCTGCAAAATCACACAGGCGCATCCAGGCGTGGCATCTCATGACTACGCCTGAACCCGCAGCTCTAGCCACCCCTTCAGTTGCATGAGATATTAACTGCATGGACAAGTTAGATACAGATCCTAGGGTCGCAAGCTGTGAGGCAACTTTGTCGCTTACCTCATCAGACACTTGTCCTGTTAAGGTTCCAGACAGTTTAGAAACTAGATCTCTTTGGAGCCTAGTAAAATGTGCCAGATAGTTCAAGGACCTAATAACGAAGGTCAATAATGCAGACACTCACTTCCCTAGTTGGTCCACCGGCCGGAACTCCCTGTTAGGTGGGTGGACTGTCTGACTCTCCTCTGCAAGTTCCTTTTTCATGGCAGCTGCTACCAACACAGCTTCCACTGGAAGGCCCTTAGACTACTCTGGGTTCTCTTCTGGGGGGGGTGATAAAATTTTATCTGGTCTCTTGGGGATAGGTTCGACAGTGTAAGCATTCTTCCAAGCCCTCTGCAGGTGGGGTCATCCAAGAGGTAGAGGGTCGAGCACGAAAAGCCTGCAGAAAGATGGATTCCTCAGAGGAAGGGCTGGAGGGCTTCCAATCACCCCTCTGTTTTAAGATTTCAAGGATGCTGCCAAAGGAGACATCTTCAAGGGGTGACCGCGGGGACCCTTCCCCTTCATCGCAGTCCGTATCCTCAGTTTGAGACTCATCGGGGGAAGTCAAAGTGCTTCCTCTTGCACGATTTCTTCCTAGGCCATTAGTCAGGGTGGATTTCTATAGCGGACTCAGAAGAAGGGGCACCCTCCAATAGGGTCTCCTGAGGCTCTTGTGTTCGATGTCCCATAACGGTGGCTTGTGTCAGCTGCGGTTGAGAGGGAAGTGCCCTCTCCATCGCCTGGAACGCAGGCTCACCTGAAGAGCGATGGGAGCCCTGAACAGAGAACAACCATTCTGGAACCGGGGTCACACCCTGCTCCAGCGAACTAGTTCCCAGGGATGGAGTCTCAAGAGAAGTCGGTACTGTGAGAATCCCTCGAACAAAGGATGGTGCTGTAGAAAAAAATCGGAGCCACTCCCGTAACCAGAGAGGTCGCAGTCCAACCGCAATCTTGAGAAAGCCTCAGTTCCGACTGAACCGAAGGCCAAAGGGACTCCGAAACCACGGTGAGGTCCACCAGTGGAACCGTAGTCATGCGTACTGGAACAGACGTCTGTTCCAGGGTCTTCCATGTCTGCTCTGAGGTTGAAAGAGGAGAGTAAGCTGGAGTCCTTGGAGAAGTACCCCCAACTCCTAAAGGAAGGGGAGTTCTGGCTGATGTAGTAATCCCTCTAGTCGTAAGCAAGCGAACAACAAGATGTGCCTGGTTGATCTACTGGATATTCCCACGGGGAAGTCAGGCCGCTCTAGGAAGGGGCTAAACTGCTGCCCCAGAAAAGGATCCACCTTTGGAGAATATCAGGTCCGAGACTCCAACGGCAACAAATTCTCGGTGGAGTCCAAACAATATTAAAATAAGACAAATATCAAGACTGTTAGTTCTATTGTAATATGGAAACATAGGATTTACATTAATAACAAATTCAACTGCAACTCTAAAGGGGTTATTTATTTAGGAATATGTGCCCTATGTACATCATTTTACGTGGGCAAAACTGATAGATGTTTCAAACACCGGGTGCACGAACATATTTATGCCATTAATAAGCAGAACTCTTGTAATGCTTTGGCTAGACATGTTATACAGAATCCTGGTCATAATTTTCAATTTGTCATCATTGATTGTGTTTATGACACTGGGCGGGGGGGTCCATCTAGCCTTAAATTGGAAGAGAAAGAAATTCTATGGCAGCTTAAGCTTGATGCAAATTCACCACCAGGGCTGAATGAAATGATTTCAATAAAAAGTTTGTTGAAATTGAAAGCATTGTGTAGGTAGTTATCATTACTATGTGTTTACACTACCAATATATGTATAAATTGATTTGTATGTCTTATTTTAATATGTTATCTTTTTTATTAATAATATTTGCTAACAATGTAGTAAATATTTAAAACTGTGGTCTTATATGGGCATGTTCTCTTCAAAATTTGCTGTTTAATTAAGCAATTAATTAATTATGCAATTTATGACATCAGAATATATTGTACTATTTAAGCAATGTACTAAGATGGTTGTTTTATCTGAAGAAGTTTACAATTTGCCAGTAAACGAAAGCGCTAACTTATAAAAGCAGTTGCCAGTGTGGTCTGTCTTCGTTGGTTGGATTTTATCAGTTTTTGAATTTTTCTTGTGAAATTCTCGGTGGAGGCTTGAGAAAAGGGAGTCTGTTTTTCTGGGCTACAAAAGGCTATAGACGGTGCTGTGGTCGGTGCCGAAGTTAAATCACTGGATGCACTGTCGGTGCCGAAGGCACAATTTTAGTAGACGGTACTGTAGAAGGTGACGTAGAGGTCATTTTCGATGCAATAGTCACTTTTAAGTGCTTAGACTTAGGTTTCTCTGATTTTTCACTGAGTGAAGATGGAACAGAGTGCAATCTCTTTTTATGGGATTTGCTTGGAGGGGGTGAACCCTCTGACGCAGAGATAGCCTCTAAAAAAGGTGTTTTAAGAAGGCCTTTCAAAATAAGCTCGTTTCTTCTCTCATTAAGGGTTCTAGAACTGAACCCTCGACAGATATCACAGGGAGCCTGGACAGATAAATGAGGTACATTCAGACAATATACACAAGAAGTGTGACAATTAGAATTTGGCATCTTACGGCCACACTGGTCGCATTGTTTGAAACCAGACACTCCCTTTTTTCTGACATGGCTACAAAGATGCAGGATAGAGAAAGTTTTTTTTTTTTTTTTAAAAAAACTAAGAAAGGAAGGAGAGGGAATACCAGCAATGGTATTAGAGAAAATTACCACTAGGGTAAGGGAGAGGTGATACGAACAATGGAATGTGAAGAAATACCTCAAAAAGGTAACAAAAGTAAACGAAGTAAAAAGGGTTTCTAAAAGGGGGTAAACTAGCTACTGAATAGAAAGGTGAAGAGAATTCTCAGAAATAGTTAGAAAAATTTCTTTATCTAGGCTTTAGTTGAGAGCTAGCTTGACACGGCTTTTTGGCAATGCGGCAAATGAGATATGGGGTAACTGGGAGAAAGGTACTATGGGTAAAGCTTAGCTCGAGAGTTTTTGGCTGGTGCAAGCTTGGTAGAAGGCCGACTCGGTTCAGAACTGTATCAGTAAGGAATGAATGAAGATTAACACCATCAGATTCTTGCTTGCCTCTGACTGGTTCAGGGACCACTTCTGGGGGCTCAGAATAGACCTGCTGATCTTGTCTGCCAACATGCACACTCTCGTGGCTTCTCTTCAGAGAGGATACAATTGTGTTCCCCACTGTTTGTTGATGTACCAGACTACTACCACATTGTCTGTCTGAATTGCTACAGTCTCAAGAGGGAGATAGTCCTGGAAGGCTTTCAATAACAGAAAAACTGCTCTCCTCTCTAGGACATTGATGTGCAACTTGGTCTCTGATGGGGACCACGTGCCTTGGACAGTCTTTCCCTGAAAATGCCCCCCCCAACAGGGAGGTATCCGTAATCACCGTGGCCTGGAGCTGTGGAAGGCAAATGGGTCTCCCTAGCAGAAGGTCTTCTGACCAGAGCCACCAGGCTAAGTGACGCAGGTAGACCTGAGAGATCCTGACTGCCATAGACATAGGGTGAAGATGAGGTGACCACTGCACAGCAAGGTTCCATTGAAGAACTCGCATATGACACCCGACGAACAGGACCAATTGAATTACTGCTGCAAAGGAACAGAGGGCTTGTAGGATTAAATGGGTGGGAACACACTCCCAATCCAGGAGGAGGAGGACTTTTTCCTGAATTGCATCTGCCCTGCACAAAGAAAGAGCTGCAGTCTCCGACACCATGTCGGGAAGAACCTCTATAAATTCAAATCTCTGGCATGGTGCAAGATGTGACTTGGGAAAGTTGACAGAAATGCCCAGATCTCGAAAAAGGCAGAGAGTGTACTCTGTGGCTAGAATGAGCTGATGCCATGTGGGAGCCAATTGTCCAATCATCCTTGCGCAGAAGTGGAAGAATGGAATGAACAGTGATCATCCAGAACTTCGACATCTTGACTGACAAATTCAAATCACTGAGGTCCAGAATGAGACTTAGGTCCCCGTTTTTTTGGGGCACTAAAAAGACGCGAGTGAGTTCCGGACCCTAGCTGTCCTGTTGGGACCTCCTGAATGGCTCTTTTTTGAAGAAGGTCTTGACCCTCTGTGACAGCTAACTCCCTTTGGCAGGGTGGAATGTCTGGGAGTGACTTCTGAATGGGGGGGGGGGGCTGGGCAAAGGATATAAAGTATCCCCTGGACACAATGCTTAGCACCCACTGGTCTGAGGTAATAGCAGCCCAATCCAGGGGGTGCAAGGAGTTAACTCCTGACTGCCTCCAGGGCAGCACTTCAGGAGCACTGCGGGGGCTTCTCCAAGAAGGGTTCTTGGGTGCCTTGATTTTGCAGACCTCCTCTGCCTCTAGGGCAGCATCAGTTATCATATCCCCTTCCCCAGCCGGAAGAGGATTACTGAGGAGCATCTTGGAAGGAAGACTGAACCCTGCAGAAAGTACAGTTGTGTACACTTACCATAAATGTTGATGTTCGAGTGTATTCACTGTTGCAGTCCTCACATATGAGTTATCTGGCTCCCGGAAGCCCTCAGCCGGCCCGAATACCAGAGTCCTTGGTATACGACGTTGTCTGCCGCCAGTTGTAAAACTGATGTCAGAACGTCAGGTATAAAGGGAGGCAGCAGATGCCATTTCCTCAGTTTTTCTTGCCTTAACTGTCAGGAGCCCCCAAAAGAAGGCTAACCCAGGAAGGTAGCACCTTGGACACGTCATACAAAAAATAAAAATATATATAGTCTGTGCCTTAGGAAAAAAAGGGGAATGGAGAGTGGGAAACTAGGACTGCAATAGTGAATACACTCGAACATCAACATATATGGTAAGTGTACACAACTGTACTATGCTCTTCGTGCTTCACTGTTGCAGTCCTCACATATGGGTTGATTCCCAAAGCCCAGGAAAAAGGCAAAGGGTGGAGGAAGGATCACAGATTAAAGGTTGGTAAAAAGGCCTTGCAAAACTGCAGAGGCAAAAAAAGCCCTGGATTTAGAAAACAAAGGTAGATTGTAATGCTTTGTGAAAGTATGGACAGAAGACCAAGTAGCTGCTTCTAGAATGTCCTTAGTAGGCACACCTCTAAGAAAGGCTGCAGAGGTAGAGGCTGCTCTAGTAAAATGGGTCCTAATACCCTGAGGGGGAACCTTCCCATGCTGAAGGTAACAAAAGTGAATACAATGAGCAATCCATTTGGAGATGGTTTGTGTTGAAATAGCTTTACCCTGAGCCCCAGGAGCAAAACTAACCAACTGTTCAGATTTTCGAAAGGATTTATTCCTGTCTAAGTAAAACCTCAACTGTCTATGCAAATCAAGAGCGTGCAGAATACTTTTCCCCTTTATTTTGGCGATTGTTGAAAAATGTAGGCAGGTCAATAGACTGATTAAGGGTTAAACTGGAAACTACCTTAGGCATAAAGGAGGGATAAGTTCTCAGAGAAACCCGATCTAAGTGAAAAATTCTGAAAGGTTCTACTGCCATTAGGACTTGCAGCTCAGATACCCTTCTAGCTGAAGTAATAGCTAAAAGGAAAGCAGTCTTCCAGGATAGAAACTTCAAATCTGCAGAGGCGGCTGGTTCAAAGGGAGGCAGAGTAAGTTTTTTCCAGGACAAAATTAATCCCAAGCAGGAGTAGGAGCTCTTCTGGGAGGTCTAAGATTATTAGCTCCCCTCACGAACTGTTTCATCAAGGGGTGAGAAAAAATGGGTTGCTCAAAAGAACAATGTGCCAAAATTGCTGAAGCATGAATTTTGATTGAAGAAAAGGAAAGCCCACCATTAAGCAATCCTGAAAGGTAGCCAAGAATGAGGGAAAGAGAAGGATGAGAAGAGTCTTCTCCTTTAGCCAGCATCCAAGAGCAAAATCTCTTCCATTTATCTGCATAGGATTTTCTGGTGCTAGGCCTCCTGAAGAACTTCAACCACCTGTTGGGAAAGACTTAAAGTATTAGCCAGGCAGTTAAATGCAGAGTTTGAAGATGAGGATGAAGGAACTTTCTCCCTCCCTGAACCAACAGATCTGGTACCAGGGGAAGATGCCAAGGCTGAGTCTGGGAAAGGCTGCGAAGGAGTGGGATACCAATGCTGCCTAGGCCAATCTGGTGCTATCAGAATAGCCTTTGGTTTTTCGTCCCTTATCTATAGCAGCACTCTGGGAAGAAGTGTCAGAGGAGGGAATGCATAAACTGAGAGATGTGTCCATGGGAAGGACAACGTGTCCACCCTCTAAGCTATGTTGTAAAACTCCCTGGTGCAGAATGTTGGAAGGAGATGACTGGTGTGAGAGGAGAAAAGATCCACTTGTGGGGTGCCCCAATGATGAGTGATGCAATGGAAAATGTCCTTGTTCAGTTGCCACTCGTGAGGATCCAGAACAGGTCTGCTCAAATGATCCGTCAAGGAGTTTAGTCTCCCTGGAAGATACTGGGCTATTAGATGTAAGCCCATGAAAGCTGCTAAGGACCATAGTCTCATGCTTTGTCTGCACAAGGGCTAAGAGCGAGTCCCCCCTTACTTGTTGATGTACCACATAACTGTGGTATTGTCTGTCCTGATCAGCAGAGTCCCAGGGTAGAGTAGGTCCTTGAAAGCCAGCAAGGCCTGCTGTACTGCCATCAATTCTTTTAAGTTTATGTGCAGATGAATCTGCTGGGTGCTCCAAGTCCCCTGTATGCCCCTGCCTTCCAGATGAGCCCCCCATGCAACATCTGAGGCGTCTGTGGTGAGAGTCTGGCTGGCAGGCGGTGGGCGGAAAGGCAGACCCCTGTTCTGCGAACAGGCTGTCGCCCACCAGAGGAACTCCATTTGTAGACAGGGAATCAGGGGAAGAATCAAGTCTAAGTCCTGTGTGTGTTAACACCAAATTCTTGAGGTACCACTGAAGTTTTCTCATATGCAGCCTTGCATATGGGATCATCAAAATACATGAAGCCATGAACCCCAGTGCTTGCAGGAATTTCCTTGCAGAGAGCTGGGTCATGCTTGCCAAGTTAATGAAGTAAGCCGAAAAATCTTCTTGCTTCTGTTAAGGGAGGAATACCAACTGGGTGGCTGTATTCAGACTCGGTCCCAGGAAAACAATTTCCCTTGTAGGAACCAACTTTGACTTCTTTTTCTTGAGAGTGTAACCCAAAGAGGTGAAAATGTTCTTCACAAAATCCAAATCCTTTTCTAGTTGTTCTGGGGAGTTTGCTTGAATGAGACAGTCGTCCAAGTAAGGATACATTTGAATGTTTCCCTGCCTGCAAAAAGCAATGGCTGGAGCCAGGCACTTCGTAAAAACTCTGGGAGCAGTAGATAAGCTAAAGGGCAACGCAGAGAATTGAAAGAGTTGCTCCCCAGTCCTGAAGCGAAGGAACTGCCTGCAACTTTCTCTTATTGGGATGTGCAGATAAGCCTCCTTGAGATCCAAAGCTACCAGCCATGAATCCTTGCCCAGCACTGGCAGTAACTGTTGAAGAGTGAGCATCCTGAATTTGGGAATCACCAGAAAAGAGTTTAGAATAGACGGATCCAGAATAGGACGCCAGGTGCCCCCTTTCTTGGGTAACAGAAAAAGTCTTTAATAAAAACCTAGGCCTGCCTGATTTGCAGGAACTGGTTCTATAGCCCCTATAGTCAGTAGAGAGGAAATTTGAGTGTCTACCTCTGCCCTGAGAGTTCTGGGTATGTCTGGGTACCCTTGCAAAACAGGGAAGGTGTGAAAGTAAAACTTGTAACCTTGGTTTACTATACTGAGCACCCATTTGTTGTCTGTGATGGTAGACCATGCCTCTGCGAACCTGGCTAACCTTCCCCACAAAGGAAACCCAGGGCCCGCAGAGGTAGGTACAAGAAGGCCGGAGTCATTAAGAATGTTTGCTTTGGGAAGCTGGCTTAGAACTCCCTGATTTAGAAAAAGAAGAATGCCATTGTGTAGCCCTTTGAGGGGCAGAAGCCTACCCTCTGGAAGATCTGAAACCCTTAGGCCTAGAGCGATCCCGCTTGCCAGGATCAGGAAAAGACCAATTCTTGGAAGGATAATGCCTACTAAAACAGAGGAGGCTGAACCTGAAGGAAATTTTTTACAGCTTGCATAGATTATGCCTTATCCTTCAACTTCTTCAGCACCTCCTCAGCCTTATTACCAAAAAGATTGTCCTTGTGCAAAGGAACATCCAGCAATTTAGATTTAACAGGTTCAGAAAGAGGCTGCTCCCTGAGCCAAGCATGCCTTCTAATTATGGAACAGTAGCTGCTGCTCTGCAGGAAGCCTCCAAAGTGTCAAAACCACAATGAAGTGAATGCTTATTAACTAAAGTGGCAGAATTCAGTAAGCCTTGTAAATCTTTGCTCTCCGTCATGGAAGGAAAATCTCCAAGTTTAGCCTTAGTAGCCTCCAAAGTATGCTGCTGATACTTAAGCATGTGAAAAAGACAATTCACGAATCTAATGGCAAGAGTTGCAGAGGCATTGACTTTTACCCCACCTGTCCAAGGCCCTAGACTCCTTATCAGAAGGCACTGGGTTTTTAGCAATAGTAACCTTAACACCCTTGGGGCCCTGAGAAATAATTTCTGGATCAGCAGTAGGGTTTTTAAAAAGGAATTGATGAGATTCAGAAACCCTAGAATACCTATCTGGTTTTCTGGATTTTCAGGAGGAACAAAATTAGGAGTTAAATAATTTTCCATGTAAACATCATCCACAACTTCCAAAACTGCAGGTATAGCCAGAGACTTGTGCTGTGGCAAATCCAAAAATTCCCTGATTCTTTTCTTAGACTGACGAAAATCCTGACATTCCCATTTAAACTGCTCCCTAAGAGTATTCAGAGTATCCCCAAAGGAAAAATCTTCTGGAGGGGAGGCATAAGGGATAGAGTCCTCAGCATCAGAATCCTCAAAGGCAGAAAAAAGTTGAGAATTTCCTTCTTCACCAGCAGACATACTGGAAATCTCAGAATCTGAGACAGACAAAACATCAGGAGATAATTCCCTAGTCCTCTTTGAAAGGGAGGGGGATAAGAGCCCCTAATCAGGGAAAGAAGATCACCAGCCATCTTTACCAACTGGGACTGAGGCACAGAAGGGGAGGCCGACGCCTGCTTGTGAGTAGGTTTGCAGCTGGAAGATTTACTAGCAATCCGGAGGGACTCGGGAGGCCTAGCAACTGCAGAAGTATGAACTAATGTAGTCAGTCTGGTTCTGGTCTCATGTCGAAAAGGCTTCAGAAGCCGGTGCCTGCAAAGTGGCTCTGGACCCATCTGAGGTGGCGACAGGTGGAGGGTCTGAAAACGAAATAGCAGCCTGTGGCATGGAGGACTCCGTAAAGGTCTCGGCAGAGGCTTGCAGCTGAAAATCTGCGGACTGCAGGGGCTGCAAAAGTGCCTCACTGACTACCGCTGTGTTGATGACCAATTTCACCGGTGCGTCATCAGCAGATTTAACCCTAGGCCTGTCGCGGTCCTTGTCTTTGCATTTCCTAGGTATATCCAAAGTCGAGAGACTAGAAGACGTCATACCGACGAACTTAGGCCAGACTCCGAAATGCTTATACAAAATCTTAGCTCTATGGTGTTTGGTACGGGGGTTAAAGGAAGCACAGTGATCGCAGTTAGGGATGTCGTGCTCAAGGCCCAAACAAGTTATACAATAGGAATGCAAGTCACGGTGCGGAATCTGTTTTCCACAGGCAAGACAGTTATTAACTTTATCTGATATTCGTTAAAGCAAGAAAAGAGGATCCCCAACGGGGTACTTATCTGAAGGAGTCTTCAACCTGGTAGTCGGAAAGCAAAATGAAGGTAAACAGCCAACTGGCACTAGTGTGAATTGCATCTGCTTCGGGCTCCATGGCAAGAAAGACTGAGGAAATGGCGTCGGCTGCCTCCCTTTATACCTGATGTTCTGACATCAATTTTACAACCGGAGGCAGCCGACATCATATACCAAGGACTCTGGTATTCGGGCCAGTTGAGGGCTACCGGGAGCTGGATAACCCATATGTGAGGACTGCAACAGTGAAACACGAAGAACATCCACAGCTTCTTACCACCCCTCTGAGTCTTGGAGAATGAGCGTTGGGGAGTCGAAAACTTGATCCCAAGTACGGATAAAGTCTTTCCCTCCTGCTCGCTGTGGGTCAAGGTTTCCTTGACAGAAAGACCAAACAAGGTAGATCCGTCAAATGGGCATTGGTAAAAGATGCGTTGAAGTTGTCCGCAAATCCGCAAAGGCAAAGCCAGGCATGCCACCTGATAGTAATGCGTGTGCCCGCTCCCTGAGAGGTGGCCTCAGCTGCATTAGAGATCAACCTCATCGAGGCATTAGCAAGGAACGTGAGAGTAGAAAGCTTTGGAGAGACCAGCTTAAGGCTCTCTGGAGGCAAAAACTCTGAAAGGGAAGAAGAACACCCTGACATCAAATCCCTTTGCAGCCATGTGAAATGTGCCATGTAATTTGAAGTCCTCAGTCCGAACGTAGCTGAGGCATACAGATGCTTGCCAAAAAGGTCAATCGCCTGTGACTCCCTATTTGGGGGATGGACCATAGAGCTCTGTTCAGCAAACTCCTTTTTGGTGGCTGCAGCAACCACAATTGCATCAACAGGGACACCTTTACTCCAAAAGGCTTTGTCCCTGGGTGGACTTGGAATTTGTCCGCTCTCTTGGGGACCAGTTTCTACTGTGTCCGGCTCCTTCCACGCCCTGTTGGAAATTAGCTGGATGAGCTCATCCACAGGGGGAGACGCCCAGGAGGAAGATGGACCCATGCTGAGCACCTTCA
>NC_056733.1:476134849-476262349 GCF_019279795.1 Protopterus annectens | reverse complement strand
GAAAAGGATATTTAATGGATCAAAAAAACTTACGCCCACGGCAGACAGGGATTTTCCATCTTTTTCACACCTAGACAGTGTGCCCTTCACCTTGGGGCCAAACAAAAACATGCCATCAAAGGAAGCATTACCGCAAAATCACATAAGCATATCCAAGCATGCCTCCTGATGGAAATGCCTGAACCCGCTGTCCTTGAGGTTCCTTCGGCTATATTCAAAATCAGTCTCATGGAATAATTAGAAATGGATTGCAGGGTAGCCAAATGAAGTCACAGATGACTGAACTTCAGTAACAGATCTTGAGAGGGTATCTGACAGCTCATTAATCAAATCCCTCTAAAGTCTTGTGAAATGTGACAAATAATTCAGTGACCTTAAAGCGAAGGTCGCTGAAGCATAGACATGCTTCCTGAATCTGTCCATCAGCCGAGACTCCATGTTGGGGGATGGACAGTAGAATTCGCCTTGGCAAGTTCCTTTATGGTGGCCACCGCTACGATCATGGCATCAATGGGCACCCCTTCTCCCCAAAACTGTTTGTCTACAGGTGGTGCCATAATCTTATCTGGTCTCTGAGGTATAGGCTCAATGGAGTTGGATTCCTTCTATGCCCACTGAGAAATCAACTCAATGAGCTCATCAGTGGGTGGAGTCACCCAGGAGGTAAACAGTTTAGTACCAAAAGCCTCCAGGAATACAGACTCCTTGGAAGAAGGGTGGCTGGGACTCTAGCCACCTTTCTGCTTAAGGATTTCTAGGATGTCTCAGAATAAGACATCTTCAGGAGGTGACCGAGGGGACACTTTGCCTTCATTGAAATCCGTACTTTCTGTGATAGACTCCTCTGGTGAGGCTAGGTGCTTCCTCTTGCACGTCGTCTTCTTAGGGACCTCCTCAGTGAGATGCTTTGGAGAGGTATCAGAAGAAGAAATCAAAATTTCCTGTGTGGAAGTAAGGGGTCTTGGTACTGGCTGTCCCTGTGGAAAGATTTGGTAAGGCTCTGAGGACAGAGACATCAATGCTGAGGATTTGGGATCCAAGAGGGAAGGATCCTTCCATTCTGTCAAGGCAGTGAAAAACTCTCTTTACAGCCTTGAAGTCAGATTGCCATGGAGAAAGGGAAGACATCTAATCTAAAAAGGCCAAGTTTTGGACTGCAGCCTTTCCCCACTCCAAGGGCAAAACTCCCCAGGTGGAAGCTGGAGCTGGGCTATCCAGTTCTGAGGCTCTAAGGTGCACAGCCAGCTCTGAAAGCTTCTGAGCTGACTGCAACACCTCGGATACAACAGGTAGGCATCATCTCCGAAAAGTCTCAGGATCTGACAGGATCAGAGCACTCAAGAGAAAGCTTCAGATCCAAGGATAAAACAATCCTTGGATCCAAGCTGGAAGGATCTGGATGGCTAGGATACCAGGGCTCGGACAGCTGACAGAGTCAGAGGAGGAAGTTGCAGTGGGGGTGTAACAGAAAAATAGACCTCCTGACTCAAAGGGGTAGGAGGAGAAGGAACACCTATTTCGCCCTTGCGCAGACAGAATCTTCCTCACCACTCTTTCCACATCTTCCTCTGTGAGACTTCTGGAAGAACGAGTGGAAAACACCGAAGGGGACCTAGGTCTGTCCAGAAAAAGGGAAGGTACACTAGAGGGTACTGGATCCACTGACGGCGAATATTGAGTCCTTGGTAAAATAATAGAAGTTGAAGGCCATCAACAGTCCATTCCAACATGGGCTGTGTCAGATCCGGCAAGGTCGGATGAGATAATTTTGGTCTCCTCGGATCAGACATTTTCAGCTTCTTCAGATCACAGGGCGAAGTCAGACCTTCCGTGAGACCTCTTCTTTGACTACTCTGAAGCAGAAGAGGAGGGAGGTGGCTTTGGAGATGAGGATTTTGTCTTAGTTTTACTTTTTGGAGATTTCTGTAAAGATACAGTCTCTCCAAAAGATGAAGGCAAAAGGCCTTTAAGAATCAATGTGTTTTTGCACTCAGCTAATGCCCTGGGGTTGAATCCGCGGCAAATAGAACAATCTTCTTGCAAGTGAAGCAGTCCTGAACAGTATACAAAAAGTGTGGGCATCTAATAAGGGAAGCTTATGCCCACAGTACATTTTTTAAAGCCTGCCAGAGCTTCTTCCGCCATACAGTCACACCAACGAAAGTCAAGAAGAGAATATTTAACTATTTTAACAACCACCAACAGTTTGAGTAAAACTATATAAAATGTAGTACTAAGGAAAACATACTAACAATAGTATCAAGAGGTGCTCAAGTGCAAGAAATAACAGAAAACTAAGAAATTTAGCAAAAGACATACATAAAAGGAATGCAATAGGCAAGGGGAATATTTAATCTAAATACAGAAAGAAGAATTAAGTAAATAAAGGAAGTATTTATAAACTAACCTTAAAATCACTCAACGGTGTTGAAAACCACGTCTTTCACTGAAAGCTGCAAATGAGATCTGAGTTAAGTGGAGTTGGTGCATTGTTGGTAAGGGAAACGCTCTACAGTTCTTGCTTGCCACGAGCTTTAGTAACGGCAGAGTTGGATCTTAACTAATCAGTTGAGAACAGAAGGAAAACTGACATCAGATGATTTGTTTTCTGTGTGTTTAAAAGTAGCTTCCTATTATGAAGCCAGGTAGATAATTCTGAGAAATATGAATGCAGGTGAGAATCTTTTGCACAAACCCAGCAAATAGGTTTTGGATTACTTTTGGGTAGAGGAAAATACAGACTTAAAAAAAAAAAAAACAAACAAAAAAAACCACCTTTGTGGACTTTTTTCAGTGTACCAGTATGGAATATTTAGGAATTTTGATTAAATGTGGTGATGATGTTCTTCATATGTTAAAATTAAGAAAGTCTCGGATGGTTCCATTAAAAAGATCTTTTGTTTTAAATATAAGGAGCTATGTGACTTAGTTTTTTCCAAATTAAAAAAAAAATGTGGAAACATTTTTAGACAGGAGGGAAAAGACAGATATGCGGGGGACAAAAATGAAGTACAAGGAAGTAAATGTCTATTTGATTTGGACATGTAGGAAAGGCTGCAACAGCAACCATATAGATGACTGGGTTGGATGCATAAGCAGATAACCAAATTACCCCCCCCCCCCACTCCCCATTTTTTTTTTGGAGGATCACCCAGTAAGATGCTTGGAAAGGACAGCCAACCTTTGTGGGGATTCAACAGGCATAAGTCAATTATTGGTTACCCAACTGCAACAAATGGAAGAGTCACAAGAATTAACAGCTGAGACCTTGATGGGACTTTGTGTGGACGAAGGGAATGCCTTCTGTTCTATCAGCAATGAATTTTCACTTTTTGATTCTTCCCAACAAGTTTTATCCGATTTTTGATTTCCACAATTTTATGTACAGTGACATTATTGCTGCAGAAGATTTTATTAATCTTTTTAAGAGAGGCTTCACCATCTAAAAGATTGGATTTAGTTGATGCAATTTTAGAAATGAATTTTTTTTTTGTTAAGAAACTGAACTTAAACTCAGGTGAACCGCTACTACTCCCATATATTTGGTGAACAATCTGGGGGCTATAGTGAGACCAAATGGCAGAGCTCGAAACTGGAAGTGACTGGCTCCTAGCCAGAAGTGCAAGAACCTCCTGGACCACCTGTCCATTCGAATACAGTAGTACACGTCCTGAAGGTGTACAGAGCACATCCAGTTGTCTTATTCCAGAAATGGTAGTATTGCCTGCAGTGTCACCATCTGGAACCTGGTCTTTTTTACTGATTTGTTTACACTGCTGAGATCCAAAATGGGCCTCTAGTCCCCTGTTCTCTTCGGAACTAAAAAGAATCTTGAGTAGGTTCTCGATCCGTCTGGTCTGCGGGGACTTCATGGATGACTCTTTCTTAGCAACTTTTGAATTTTTATAGTTGCTTGTTCCTTTTGACTGGGTGGAACATCTGGAACCACTTTGTTTTTGGGGATAGGAAGGGAGAAGGGAATGATGTATCCTCTGGATATTATGTCTTGCACCCATTTGTTGTTTTATCTTTAGCCAGGTTTCTTGGTGCAAGGACAAATCGACCCCCGACTGCCTCCAGAGGTGAGCAATCAGGCATTCCTTCAGGAGCACTGGAAAGGTCTCCCAAAGAAAGATTCTCTGGAGCCTTGGTTTTGTGGGCCTCCTCTGCTGCGAGGTCTTCCGTCCTCACCCATGCCTCTGGGGGAACTTTCACCTTGTGCATCTTGGCAAGACCTCCGAGATTTTCTGACCCACATTTTCCCACTACCTTTTTGATCCTTAGGAAACTGTCTAGTAGGAGTGGAAAAATGTACTCCAATGGCAGACAAGGCCTTGCCCTCTTGTTCACACCTGGTGAACGCTTCCTTCACTTTCAGCCCAGAGAGAGAGAGAAACAAGAATACAAAAGTAAAGAGCAAGTCCTCTAACTTGAACAGACTTCATGCTCACATGCAAAAACAGTACCCTAGAAACTCTAATCTTGGTTCAAAAAATAGAAATATACTAATATTTTTTTTTTATGAAAGGGGGAAAAAGATGAAAGATAAAAGATAAGGATCGTCCTCTAAAATGGATGCTGCTAGACACCCTTTAACTTAAACGGACGTCTAATAAGAAAAAGAGCTGGGTAAAGAAGTAAAATAGAAAACTAATTTAAAGGGTACTTACGAATTAAAGGAGAAAGATAATAGTCTACTAAATAAAATAGTCAAAAAAACTATGTACTCAGCCCCATAGCGATACCTGATGAACCTCTTTGTTGCATGATAAATGAGATCTGAGGTAACTAAGGGGATGCATTACAGGTAAAGAATGAGGCCCACAAGCTTTGCTGAAGACCTTGAGCTGGAGTTATGGCCGAGATGGATCCGACGCAATGGATCCGACCCAGAAGTGAGAATAACGGCCAGACTGACAACATCACATCTGAAAATTTTCTTTACTTTTTTTCTCAGAGTGAGGAAGATGGTTTGCTCAATCTTACACAGGCACTTAGTTTGGAACCCCCTTTTACACCAGATGGCATCTTTTGAGAAATTCTACACGATATTAGAAAGGTTTTACTTGAAATTCCTAAATACAGACTTCATAACCTTGAAAGAATGAATCCAGGGGTTTTACACAGTTTAATTAAAAACAAGGAGGTAAAGTTTATAAAGCCAGATAATGGTGGCAGAATGGTTCTTCTGAATTTAGTTTGATTAGAATAGTAAGATGTTCAGTTTGACTATTAAGGATGTATTTTACCAGGTAGCATCACTAAATGAAGCACACCAGGCCTACAGGTCAGTTGATGTTATTAACAACTATTTAATGGTAGTGTATAACCAAATTATGAAGTACGTTTTCATTGGTTATTAAAAAAAAAAAAAAAAAGAGCAATTACCAAAATTCCATAAAAGCATTTCTGAACCTTCATCCAAATATAGCAGCTGAAGTCATTAAAACAGAACCTTCGGCTATGCTAGTGGATGTGGTTTTGAAACTATTAAACACTAACTTGCAAGGTATGTGAAAGGATTCATGAGACTTCCTCAATAGAATGAGGGGCTCACAAGTTGTGGTGGACGATCTTTTAGTTACAACTGACCTTTTTGCGATCATTTCACTGGAAAAAGGTTTAGAGAACAGACTGGTAGCATCACTAATCTGAACAATTACAAGATCAACACTATTTATGGAAATGGTTTTAAAATATAATTCTTTTTATCTTCGAAGGGGAATTTTACTGACAGACTTCAGGGAGGAGATAGCTATACCAACAGCAACTGCCCCCATTTTTGCCAATGTAGTGCTGGGTTATTGGGAACATACTTTTGTTTTCAGTTGTGAGTACATCTATTTGAAATCTTATGCAATTTTTTTGGATGACATTTCTGTTACTTCATTTGGTAAATTCAAGGTTTTACAATCATTCTATCAACATGGGCTTGGTTAGGTCCATTACTGAAAAGAAGTGGAATTTTTTTGGTACAAATGAATCCTGATTTGTGTAAACCAGGAGTGTTTCAACCTGAAGTGTATGTTTGAAAGTTGTGGCTGCATATCCACTGTCAAGGGCAGTATGGCAAAATGTGGAGTTTCTAGGTATTGTAGATACATACTTGAAATGCCCTTTTATGACAGTCCATGGATACATGTATAACTGTAACATGACTGGGACTGTATATGGCTGCTTGTTCAGCCTGTACTAGTTTTTTTATGTTGGGAAGACAGAGGCATTTATGGAAATGTATTTATGAGCACTCAACATGCACAAAGAAAAAGATCTGACAAATGCATTGTATAAACTGTCTTCATTATCTCTTGGGTTTAAAAAAATCTTCTTTTTGATCATCTAGATATGGGAAGACTCAGGTCCCTTGCAGTTGCAAGTGAGCTGCTACTACTGTCATAATCTTGGTGAGCACCTGGGGGGGGCTGTGATAAGAGCAAATGTCAGTTCTCTGAATTGGTAATGACCGACCCAGCCAAAAACATAGAAATCTCCTGGATTGCTTTTGAATCGTTATATTATAATAGGCATCTTGGAGGTCTATAGAGCACATCCAACCATCCTTCCTCAACAGAGGTAGTATGGTCTGTATTGTGACCATTTGGAACTTTGACAAATTGATTGACATGATTTAGGTCCACTATTGGCCTGAGGTCCTCTGTTTTCTTTGAAACCAAAAAGAACCTGAAACAGACTCTAAATTCTAACTGGTCTGGGGACCTGTTGGAGACCTCTTTTCTAGCAAATTTGAAACTTCTGTTGCTGCAGATACCAATTGATCAGGTGGAGTATCGGGAATCTTTACTCTTGTTTGGTGGATACAAAGGGGGTATGGTATTGCCTATGGTGATTATCCTTAACACCCATGAATCGGAAGTAATGACTTTGCCAAGCTTGTGGGTGCAAGGTTAAGCTCTTCATGACTACAATCAGTGCAGCAGTTGAGTACCCCCCCTCAGGGCTGCTGACTGGGTTTTCAGTGAAGGAACCATGAAAACCATAACTCTGTGGTCTGCCTCTTGGGCGATATCCATTCAAACTGCCTTCCCCTCTGCCTCAGGGGGTCTATCCCCAAGAGTGTTGTGGTGAAAATTGCCAAGCTTGTGGGTGCAAGGTTAAGCTCTCCATGACTACATTCAGTGCAGCAGTTGAGTACCCCCCCCCCCCCCCCACTCAGGGCTGCTGACTGGGTTTTCAGTGAAGGAACCATGAAAACCATAACTCTGTGGTCTGCCTCTTGGGTGATATCCATTCAAACTGCCCTCCCCTCTGCCTCAGTGGGTCTATCCCTAGGAGTGTTGTGGTGAAAACCCTGTGATATCCTGAATCTGATTTTCTAACCTCATCTGATTCCCGGAAGAGGATCTTTGTGGAGTAGAGAAACATACTCTTATGCCAGACAGTCTTACCATCTAGAGAAACATATTCTTATGCCAGACAGTCTTACCATCTTGTTCACTCTCAGTAAACGTCTCTTACCTTGGGTCCAAACAGTGTGGAACCAAAGAAAGGGGCATTAATGAAGGATGCCTTGAAGCTTTCCACGAAGTCGCAAACCTGCATCCAGGCATGGTGACACATGGTAATGCCTGTACCAGCTGCTCTTGGCGTGCCATCTGCTGCGTTGGACAGCAGGCGCATGGCAACATCAATGTAGATTGTAGGGTAGACATTTGGGTGTCCACTGTCTTTTGGAAATCCAAGGGTAAGTTACCCAAGAGAAACTTGGATATCTCCTTGATCAAGACCCTTTGGAAATGAGTCAAGTGACCAAGGCAATTCAGTACCTGATAGCAAAGGTCTCTGAAGCATAATTTTCCCTAGTCTGACCAAGGCCCTTGACTCTCTGTTGAGGGGATGATCAGAAAAACTCAACAGTTCTTTCTTCATGGCTGCTGCTACCACCATGGCATCTACTTGAGATACTTTAGACCAGTGCTTTCTATCTTTTGTGGCTGCTAGGATTCTGGCTTTGCAACATCAGGGTCCTTCCATGCCCTCTCTGCCACATAATCAATAAAATCATCAGGAGCGGGAAACCTTCAGGACACAGATGAGCTAGACACAAAGGCTTCAAGGAACACAGACTCATCCAGAGAAGTACTTTCAATGGGCTATCCCCCCTTTAGCTTCATTAAACCAAGGATGTCCCCAAATGTGACATCTTCCAGAGGGGAACTAGGGGCCTCATCCAAATCTGGGTACACAGTGACAGACTCAGGAAAGTGGTCTATGTGCTTCTGTTTTCTCACAACATGTCAATGGGGTTCTGATGGAGACAGATCGGAATCAGACAGGGAATTTGAGTGTCAAGCTATCTCAAAGCCCATGGGGTCTGACTGTCCCTGTCAACCCGAATGACAAATATAACAGGCTCTACTGGTCACTGGGACCGATCTAAGCTCAGTGCATACACTTGCTTCTTGGACCAACCAAAGCCCTTCCCACATCCTCGAAAACAAACGCCACCATTGCAGCCAAGGAAATACTTCCTCTGTCAACTGGCTCAGACAGCTTCCCCATTTCAAATGAGAATGGCTCTGAGGAGGACCTTGAACCCAAAGTGTCAAGCACTGAGGAGAGAAACAGCTCTGAACTTCAGGGATGACTACACTGGTGGTGCTTCAGCTCCGGGACATCAACAGAGTAAGGGACATATTTGAAGCTGAAGTCTCTTGGGCTGTTGGACCAGACTAAGATGCTCTAGAAGTGTTAGAACCTATAGGAACTGGATATGAATAATGGACTAGTACCACAGCAAAGTGTGATGGGGTCAATGGGCCTATTCCCAGACCTCCCCTATGTGACGGTACGGGAAGAAATCCCAGTTGGATCGGTCTCCTCAAAAATGTTATAATTCAGTCAGCTTTCACTTCTGAGAGACTTCTGTTGGATCTTCCTCACACTGATGATGAAGTTACTGATGTGGGTCTAGAGGGCAGTTTATGTTGCAGAATCAGTAAATGCAGCCGAAGGCTCACCAAGGTAGCTTTAGTGGAGGGAGTTCGGTCCAGACTGACAGTTGGATCTGACTGCCTCCAAACTTTTGGTATATGACACGATAAGCTGGATGGATCCAGAGACTTGTTTTTCTGATTTGTCTATACTCTACTATTCTGATCTGTTTTCTTCAGTTCTTATTTTCTACAGACTTCTCTTGGTGTTTTTCTTCACATCTATCATAATCTTTTTCCTTCTTCGTTTCAGTACTGTGAGAAGCAGATGGAGGTCTTGCTTCAGAAGACATGGTGGAGCTACAAGATCCTGTCTGTGGGGAAGCAAATCCTTGATTATTAGTTTTTTCCTCCTACCTTGCATGGCTCTAGACACAAAGGCAGCATACCAATATCACAGACTGCCTGAAGATGCGTGGCATCTAAGCAATAACACACAAGAGGAGGCAATCTTGAGTCTACAGACTGAACACACTTTAAAGCCTGACTATTTGTTTAACATTAGAAAAAAATATGCATATTATTTGAAAAAGGTTTATACCTATCTGTGTGTATACATACAATTATCTGAAATACACTTCTAAGAAAAAAAAAACACTATCAAAATTCTACTGCAAAAAAAAAAAAAATCTCAGACACAAATACTAATACTATTCTAAACTATGAAGAGATACTAGAAAAAAAATCTAGAAATATCCCACAAATAGTTTACTGAAAAGCTTAAGCTCAATAACGAAAACTACCTAAAAACCTAACCTAACCCTAAGCTATACTACAAACACACAAGAAAATGTAAAGGGAGAATTCAACGACAAATTTAAGGATAAAAAGTTTTCACTTACCTTAACCAAAACAAACAAGCTCTCAAACGCATCTGGATAGAACAGGTGGTAAACAAGAACTGAGGTAGCTTAGATAAAGGGAGGGAATTGTGGGTAAGGGAGGAGTCAGTCTCAAATTCGAAGTTCTGAGGGAAGGGGCTGAGGTCAGATCGGACAATCCAAAAGTTGAAATGGGTGAAAATAGACATCAGATTTTGTGAATTCGCAGTCAAACCTACTGGAGTGTGACTGACAGGGGACCTCCCTCCCCTCCCTCCAGTAGCTGCTTATCTCTGTTGCTTCAAGTTTCTATTTTCCTTTAAGACTTTTTTGGTTTAAACTGGTCAGTCTAAGAATATTTTCTGCAAAAGGACCACTGTTTTAGACGGTAGATATTACTGTTGTTGGGAATTTGAGGGTGGGGTTGAAAAAAAAAAGTTATATTCTCACCATAACATTCCATCTGAGTTGTTGCTTTTCATTGTCTTCAACCTGTGGGACACGGATCCAACTTGGCCGCATTTTCCAGCATCGGATCCAAGCTCCAAGCTCCTCTCCTACCCATAATGCGCCAGTCCCCCCCCCCCCCTCAGATCGAGTTTGCTTGCAGACAGTAGCACCCCAACCTAACCATATGCCTAAAACCCTGGCATTAGCACCCATTAGCTCAATAATGAAAATGGCTCCCCAGAGTAGGGGGCTATGCCTCTTCCATCTAGCCCACTACAAATCCCATATATGGCAAGGGGAAGGAGGGAGGGACGGCTGAAGACAAATGAAAAGCAACAACTCAGATGGAACGTTATGGTGAGTACATAACTTTTTTTATCAGAAGAGGTTGTTTTCATTTGACCTTCAACCTGTGGGACAGAATCCCCAGCTACCAAACAGCCCTAGGAGGTCCTCATGTAAGGATGTTCCGGAGCACAACCGAGTCAAAAAGATGCCCTGCCTTTGGAAAGGAGATGCAATTTGTAATGAGAGATAAACGTATGTGATGACACCCAAGTAGCTGCAGAGCAAATGTCATCTAAAGCAACCCTAGACCAAAAGGCCACAGAAGTAGCTACAGACCTGCTAGAATGTGCCCTGACATGACATGGTGGGGATAAACCTTTGTCTCGCTAGGCCAACACAATGTACGTGGAGATCCAACCAGCAATAGTTACTTTCGATACAGGTTTTCCAAAGAAAGGCTTAGTAAATTAAACAAAAAGTTGATCAGACTTGCAAAAGGATTTTATTCTATGCAAATAAAAATGCAGTTGCCTGTGAACATCAAGCAAGTGCAGTTTATACTCTCCCTTATTCTGGAAGTTGGGAAAGAAAACAGAGATTGATGACCTGGTTAATGTTAGACTCTGATGCCACTTTTGGAAGAAATGATGGATTCATCCTTAGGAAAGCCCTGTCTTTATGACACATCATATAAAGGAGGCTTGATAGACAATGCCTGGATCTCAGATAATCTCTTAGCCGAGGTAACAGCGACCAGAAAAGCTGTCTTCTAAGACAGGAACTGTAAGTCAATTGTAGCTGCTGGTTCAAATGGGAGAGAAACCAAAGCTTGTAGTACTAGGGTAAGATCACAAAGGGGCATTGGGTCCTTGACTGGAGGCCTAAGGAAAAAGGTACCTTTCAAAAAGCCTTTGCAAAGTTTGGTAGAAGTCAAAGAAGCCAAATTCTCTCCTGTGTGAAAACAATTGTACCTTTACCGTAGCAAAACTAACTCCATGAGTAAAAATATTTGCCCAAAACTCCAAAATGGCAGGGACTGCAGCAGTAAAGGGGTCCGGATCATGTTGAGAAGCCCATATGGATAAATGCTTCCACTTAGTGGAATAAACCTTCCTGGTGGAAGACTTGTGAGCTGCTACCAAAATATTCTTGACAGAGGAAGACAGCCCGGGAGTCCTAACCATCATTGGAACTGAAGCAGCCAAGCCGTGAGCTTTAGGCTGACTAAATCTGGGTGCAGGAATCCATGAGGGATGCATGATCAGATCCAGGACCAGAGCTAGTGTCCAAGGAGAACACATTGTACAAGACTACAGAGAAGGGAACCAAACTTGGCGAGGCCAGAAGGGGGCAATGAGAATCACAAAGCTCCCCAGCCGTCGAGCTTTCTGAATGAATTTTGGAATTAGAGGGAGTGGAGGATAAGCATACAGTAGACTGGAGGGCCAGGCATGAACTAGAGCATCTCTGGGGGACTCCACGGACGGGGGTTCAGAGCAAAATATTCACTGCACTTCGCATCGGAAGGAGAGGTGAAGAGATTGCAACAAGGCTGACCCTACTTTAGAAAGATTTGCTCCACTACTGAAAATTTTACAGACCACTTGTAAGGCATCAGGATAGATCTGATGAGCCTGTCTGCCAGTATGTTGGACCTCCCCAGAATGTGCATTGAAATCAGAAATATGCCAGAGGAGATCCCCCACTCCCACAATCTCATGGCTTTGCGACAAAGGGGGTAAGATCTGGTTCCCCCATTTGTTGATGTACCAGAATACAGACATATTGTCTTATCTGGAAGGCAATCTGCCCTTGGGGAAGGTGGGCATGTAGAACTTGCAACACCAACAACACTTCTCTCATCTCCAGGATGATGATATGCAGACTGGTCTCAAGGGAAGACCATGTGCTTTGGACTGTCCTTCCCATGCAATGCCCTCTCCCCACCCAAGCAGGAAGGCATCCATGCTCACCAGGGCAGGAAGAATAAAAGGCTAGCCCAGAAGATGATCCAGGGACTGAAGCCACCAGAGGAGCGAATCCCTGCAAGCTCAACCGAACTGGATGAGACAAGGGCAGGTCTAGCAATGACCACTGAACCGCCAGAGTCCATTAGAGAACCCTCATATGGAGGTGAGCCGTTGGGATAACAGTAATCATGGCCACCATGGACCCCAACACCCAAAGAACTGAATTTGCAGGGGGACACTGAACAATGCAACAGGCACGATATCAAAGGGATAACAGTCTGTCCGGGGTTAGAAACACCTTGCTTTGGATAGTATCTAAGCGAGCCCCAATATAAATCAAGAACTTGTACTGGTACCAATTGGGACTTTATGAGATTTATTGTTATACCGAGGTGGTAAGTGGTCTTGAGGAGGAGATCCCTGGATTGACACAGTAGATGCCTGGAGACAGCAGAAAGGAGCCAGTCGTCCAAGTAGGGGAAGGCCTGAAACCCCTGCAGCCACAGGTGAGCAGCCACTACTGCCATCATTTTGGTGAACATCCTGGGGGCAGAGGTGAGTCCAAAGGGGAGTGCTCTGAACAGATAATGACTGGCTCCCAGCTGGAAGCGGAGGAACCACCAAGATAGTCTGTGCATCTTGATGTGATAGTACGCGTCTTGGAGGTCGACCGAGCACATCCAGTCGTTTAACTGCAGAATGGATTAGAGAGTGACCATCCGAAACTTTGTCTTGGCAACTGACAGGTTTAAGGTTGAAAGATCCAGGATGAGTCTTAAGTCCCCCCATTTTCTTTGGCACTAAAAAGAACTTCACAAAAAATCTTACCATGTCAAAGGATGAAACCAACTCCTAGTACAAAACATAATCAAAAGGCAAAACCAAGAGCGGTAAACACAGCTGTTAAAAGATAACTTGAGTTTAATGAGGTATAAGCGTTTTCGCACTGCTTCCACAATGCTTCTTCCGATACAATAAAATAACATCTCAAAATGCTTGCATTCAAGTCGCCATAAACCAATAAAAATACTAGGAGTGGTCACATGACATATAAAACAATCACCTAACTCTTCAGTTATTAGTCACCTGACCTAAACTCCAGTTTTCAAAATTCCAAACACATTCATCATAAAAAACAAATATAAAACATTCAGCCTATGATGCAAAGCTGAAAAGATAGTAAAATTAACATATAAAGTTCCTAAATAAAATATATATACATGTTTATATATAACAAACAGTTCTCATACTATCAAAAGCATAATCATATTAATAGCAGTCAGACACCCCTAATGGAAGTCATAAGAACTAACAAACACATACAAAGCTGCTCAATGATCCCTTCAAGATGTAAACATAAGGCCTGCATCACTGTGTCATTTCTGTTTGAATTTCTACTACTTTTCCATATAAAAAACAACAAAGTTTGTAAAAAATACTTATATGCTCACCCTCATGGCTTCCACTTAACACAACTTGTAACTAAGCAAATATACATATTTCAAGTGAGTCTACATATACTTGCCATTTCAAAATCAAGTTAAGCAGTCCCTGCATGTAGATCTAAACAACAACAGTCTTGTATGTATAAAGAACAGCAAGATAAATGAGAAATACTTATATAGACACCCCCATGGTTTTACTAAGCACATCTTGTCATAAATCAACAAGTTTATCTATTGTAAATGAATTGGCATACTAATGCCTTTTCAAAGTCAACTGTTACAGTTTATGCATACAGATCTGGAACACATGGATCGGCTTACTGAGCATAGACTGATAGTTAAACCTTCCTGCTATCCAACATGCTCATTGCACATGAAAAAAGTTCTATTCTAATTTTTACTCACCAAAAGCTCCACTTGTATGCATGAGCTCCTACAAACCTGTTGCTGAATGAGTGTAAGCTTCCTTAGGTACAAAACTGCCTGGGTTGTAAACAGCATTCAAAAGGAGACTCTTTCTCTGAATCCATTGCAGGATGGCTAGTATAACTAGTGCCTTCTAGAGGTCAATGAAAAATATGAATCAGTCTCACTATGCTAACAAAACAAAAAAACTAATATAATGCAAAAAAAAATGCTGGTGGATGAACTAATGAGAAAAAAAGATGCCTAAATTGCAAAGCTGCATAAAAACTTCATATGCAAAAACAATTAAAAATGCAGGTAATTACTTAATAAGTGGTCTATCTGCTAAAAGGTTTCAAGCAAACACTCTCATTTAAACCATGAGTGATAGTATGAGATTGGGGAACATGGTGAACAAAACATAAAAAGAGCAAAAATGGATTATTAGGTTGCAAGCTGACAGGAAACATGGTTTAAATGAGAATGCTTGCTTGAAACATTTTCTAGCAGACAGACCACTTATTAGGTAATTACCTGCATTTATAGATATATGTTGTTTTTTAGTTCATTTTTTGTACATCTATTTTTTTGTCCACACCTGTGGATTATCACAGTATTATATGCATTTGCTTCAGCATGTTACAAAGACATGCATCTGGAGCATTTCTCCCTGGGCCTCTGCTGAAAACTGGCTTCATTCCAAGTCGGACTTTCCCAGTTAACAAATATTAAATAAATAAATAAATACATACTGTAGTTTAGGTGCACTTCGGACACATATGTATTTATTGTATATACTTAACTAAGTTTAGGTTTATGAATTTTTAATTATGTTTTTGCATATGAATTTAGGCATCTTTTTTTTCTCATAAGTTCATCCACCAGCATTTTTTTGCACTATATAAGCTTTTTTTTTTTTGTTAGCTCAGTGAGACTGATTCATATTTTTCATTGACCACTAGAGGGCACTAGTTATACTAGCCATCCTGCAAAGGATTCAGGAAGAGAGAGAGAGAGAGACTCTCCTTTTGAATGCTGTTTACAACCCATGCAGTTTTGTACCTAAGGAACCCACTCATTCAGCAACAGGTTTGTAGGAACTCGTGCATAAAAGTGGAGCTTTTGGTGAGTAAAAATTAGAACAGAACTTTTTTCATGTGCAATGAGCATGTTGGACAGCAGGAAGGTTCAACTATTAGTCTATGCTCAGTGAGCCAATCCATGTGTTTCAGATCTGTATGCATAAACTGTAACAGTATGACTTTGAAAAGGCATTAGTATGCCAATTCATTTACAATAGATAAACTTGTTGATTTATGACAAGATGTGCTTAGTAAAACCATGGGGGGTGTCTAAGTATTTCTCATTTATCTTGCTGTTCTTTATATATACAAGACTGTTTAGATCTACATGCACGTACTGCTTAACTTGATTTTGAAATGGCAAGTGTATGTAGACTCACTTGAAACAGATATATTTGCTGATTAGTTACAAGCTGTGTTAAGAGGAAACCATGAGGGTGAGCATATAAGTATTTTTTAAAAACTGTGTTGTTTTTTATATGTAAAGGTCGTAGGAATTCAAACAGAAATGACACAGTGATGCAGGCCTTATGTTTACATCTTGAAGGGGTCATTGAGCAGCTTAGTATGTGTTTATTTGCTAGTTCTTATGACTTCCATTAGGGGTGTCTGACTGCTATTAATATGATTATGCTTTTGATAGTATGAGAATGGTTTGTTATATATAAACATGTATGTATATTTTACTTATGAACTTTATATGTTAATTTTAATAGCTTTTCAGCTTTGTATCATAAGCTGAATATTTGATATTTGTTTTTTATGATGAATGTGTTATTTGGGATTTTGCAAGCAAGAGTTTAGGTCAGGTGACTAGTATAACTGAAGAATCAGGTGATTGTTTTATATGTCATGTGACTACGCCTAATACTTTTATTGGTTTATGGAGACTTGAATACAAGCATTTTGAGATGTTATTTTATTGTATCTGAAGAAGCGCTGTGGAAGCAACACAAAAGTACTTATACCTCATTAAACTCAAGTTATCTTTTAACAGCTGTGTTTACAGTCTTCTTGGTTTTGCCTTTTGACTAAAAAGAACCTGGAATAGATGCCTGATTTGGACTGATATGGGGGTAATGGGCTGGATGACTTCCTTTTTGAACAGCCTGAAAATTTCTACTACTGCCTGCTCCCGTTGTGCGGTGGGATGTCCAGGAGATGTTTGGGATGAACTGGGGGCTGAAGGAAGGGGTTTGAGTATCCTCTGGATATTATCTGCAACACCAAATGATCGTTTGTGATAGTCTCCCAGGCCACTGAGTGCAGAGAAAGACGCTCCCTGACTGCCGCAAGGGACGAACAGTTGGGTAAACCCTTCAGGCCTGCTGTGAGGGTCTGCCTGGGAGAGTGTCCTGAGACCTTTGGTTCCTCGGGCCCCCTCTACCACGAGGGCGGCGTTTATCATATCCCCCTTTCCCTCTGGGGGAAGATGAATCCTAAGCGTTGTGGAAAAAAATCTGAGACTTTCGGACCCACATCATCTTCACCCAGCATTCATTCCTGGAAAAGGACTGCTGCAGAGTTGAGAAGCGAATTCTGACAGCAGACAGGGCCTTCCCGTCTTTCTCATTCTGGACCAAGGTGTCTCGAATGGTCTTACCAAAGTGTGTGGAACTGTCAATGGGGGCATCTTAAAAGACGCCTTGAAAGGCTCAGAGAAAGCACAAAGCCGGAGCCAGGCATGGCACCTGATGGTTATGCCTGTTCCGGTCACCATAGAGGCACCTTCAGTCACATATGACAGAAGGCTCATGGAAGTACTGGAAATGGAAGTAAGGGTGGCCATATGGGAGAACACCATCTTCTCCTCCATCAACATGGACCTTGGGGCAGACTCAGTAGCATCTTTTACCAGGTCTTGCTGCAGTCTGATGACATGTGCCATGTAATTCAGTGCACGCAAAGCAAATGTGGCTGAAGCATAAGTCCGCTTCCCAAAATGGTCCATGGCCTGCAACTCTCAGTCCAGTGGATGGATCTAAGAACTCTCCTGAGCGAGTTCCTTCTTGGTAGCCACCACAATCACCATAGCATCTACAGAGGATCTCTTCAACCAGTGTTGACTGTCAGACAGGGCACTGAGAACTTTGTCTGGGTGCTTGGGAATAGGCTCAACTGTGTCCTGCTCCTTCCATGCCTTGGATGAAATTAGGTCCACAACAGGATCCGTGGGAGGAGAGACCCAAGAGGCAAAGGGTCCTGTGCCAAATGCCTCCAGGAACACCGCCTGATTCAGCTTGGGCTTTTGGGTAGACCACCTCCCCATGCTGGCATAGGACTGCCATGATGTCTCTGAAGGAAACATCATGTGGGGTTGATCGGGAGGAACCCTTCTCTTCCTCCAAGTTGGTGTCTTCTGTGAGGGACTCTGGTGGGCAGTCCATGTGCCTCCTTTTGCACATATGTTTCTGAGGGAGCTCCTCAGGGGGAGTTTCTGGGGAGGACTCGGAAACCTCAGGAAGCTCCCTGAGGAAACCCCCTGGGGCGTAGTGAGGACAGGCGGTCCCCTGAGGGGACAGGATGGTGGATTCCGGGCCAGAAAGACAGGGAGCCAGAATGGACTCAGAGGAAGACAGTGTCAAGGGTCTCGATGGAGCCAAGAGAACTCTCCCCACCACATTGAAAGCAGAGGGGCAAACGAATTTTGGTAGCTGAGGAGAGTAAAACAAGATCCGCTGCCTCTGTGACAAAGAGCAAGTTGGATCTGAGCCTCCAGGCACCGAGACTCTTGAGTGAAAGGGCCAACTCTGAAAACCTTGAAGCCGATGCCACCCCCCCTGGATCCGGCGCCAAGACTATGGCTTCAACAGGGTCGGAGCCGAGCCACTCAGGGCAATCGCTGGCTTCAATGTACCTGGGACCATTGGTGCCGACCCCCCCGATGGGAAACCATGGACCAGACTCTGAAACCGGGGCTCGGATCAGAGAAGAAGCAATGGGAAGAAATGCAGAGTGCGTGCTCCCAGCCCCAGAGGGGTAGGCAAGACTCCTATCTGGATCTGGGTCCGGATAAACCTCCACATCATCCTGTCCACCTCAGCCTCGGAAAGACTATAAGTGGACCAAATGGAGGAAGCCATCAACCCGGACCTGCAGTGGTGCCAAGGGAAGACAGAAAGGGGTTAATGGCCTCGGGAAATCTCCATCAAAAAAACGTTGAGACCGGATTCAAGGCGAGCCTCGGGTCTGATCTGGCCGAGACTTGGCCAGAGGTTCTTCAAGGGAAGTGCGGTCAGGGGACTGCTTTTTAGGCTTGTCTTGCTCTTTTGGAGGAGACTTCTCCCCATCCCCAGACTTCTTCAAGGGAAGTTAAGTCCTAGAAGCCAGGGCAGCAGAGGTAGAGGGGACAGCAGCCTCTGAAGGAAGGAGGCCCTTCAGAATTAGCTTGTTCCTCCTGTCGATCAACGTGCAGGGGTTAAACCCGAGCAGCTCGAACAGGAGGTCCCCAGGTGCTGAACCTCTAAGCACACAGACTATGGCCATCAGAGCGGGGCAGCTTGTGACCACACTCAGTACACTTCCTGAAGCCTGGCTTGGATGGCTCCGCCACGGCTAAAGGAAATACACACAAGCTCATACACACTAGAAAGGGAGAAAGAAATAGGCATGAAGGGAGAGAGAGAGAGAGAGGACCTTTTTTTTTTCTGTGAGAAATCGACGCACTAGTGCATGGATAGGGTAGATAGGGAAAGAAGGTCACAGTTACAGAGGTTCAGAAAGCAAAACGGAAGATTTACTTACAGAAAAGGAAGTTTAATACTGAGGAAAACTTGGAGCTGCAATCCATGCTGCTGGTTACATGATTGGCAAATGAGATCTGAGCGAAGAAGGGAGATGGGTATTTTGGGTAGGGGGAGAGCTTGGATCCGATACTAGAAAATGCGGCAGTCAGATCTGTACTGGATCAGTGTCCTACAAGTTGAAGATCAAATGAAAACAACTTCAGATGTGCTGTTTAATTAACCCCACGGTTTTCCCCTTTTCTTACACTTTTTCAAATATTTCCTGGGAAGCTTTTGTTTAAGGGGGCATCAAACAACTACCCCTTAATTTCATCAGGCAGTGGATTCTAAGCCACTCATTCCACAGTACTAGGACACTTGTGGCTATTCTTCTGTTTAATAGCATCTACTATAACATAACCACACAATGACATGTCTAATTCAGCTTACAGCCTCTCAGTGACTCCTCAGGAATATTTTCTACCACATCATCTCCAAGTTTGAGAGTTTCCCTTCAGAGACAAACAGACCAACCTAACAGACATTACTATACTTGTAACAGATGTTGGGATGGGGGATGACAAGCATATACCTCTATGGAACTTGTACTCTTAGGCTCTGAGAATAAAGGTATGGAAAATCCTTTCTCCTTTGTTTTTAGTGTTTGGGGAAAATATGTATCTGTGTAGCCTGGTTCAAGGAAACTTTTGTTACTACCTTTTATAGGAGACAGAGAGTAGTTCTCAATGTCACTCTAATTATGGCAACTCAAATGGTCTCTGCATACCAGACCTTGGAGTTCAGTGACCCTGGCAGATGCAATGGCTGCAACAGTACAGCTTTCCAGGTGAGGACTCTGAAGTCTGCATCAGCTACTGGTTCAAAAGGGAAGACAGTAAGGTTAAGCTTTCTAAAACAAAATTTACATTCCAAGGTTGAGCCACACTCTTCGGTGGTACCAAAAGAAGGAATCTCTTCAGAAACTATTAGACAGGGAGGGAAGACAGCTTGTGGCTAGACTTGGATCCACTGGCAGATGGGCAGAAATAGATGTGCACTTCAGCTTACACATGTCAGAACTAAAACAAAGAGCTCAGAAAGGTAATTCTGAACCACAGACACCTGTGCTCCTTTTTGGATTCTGGTTTCTCCTTCTGCATCAGACTGAAAAATCCCTTTCTTTTAGCTTGACATGATTTTCTCCTACTTGGCTTCCTAGCTTCCCTGATTTTTTTCCTTTTTCTGCATATCCCCAATCAAACAAGCCCAGAGGGTAAGAAGGTCAAATTTTCTGTGTGGTTAATCTGAACATGGTCAGGTTTGGGAGTACTGGTGAATCTACGAATTGCATCAGGAGGCTCAAAAGCTGGGGCAACAGAAGAGGTTCTACTTTACAATATGCAGAAGTAAAAAACACTATTGTCTTAGCCAAAAAGCCTACCTACTCCCTACCTAATTATACACTGCCCCAATCTTAACCTACCTCCAAAATAATATGTGAACCAAACTTGAACTTGGTTACAATAAAATAGCTAGATTTGCCAGTACTCTCCCATACTGTTCTCACCATTACCTTTCCTTAAAAAAAAAAAAACACTGGCTCAGCTTCACCTGACTCACTCTATCCTTCACCAACCTCTAGCCTGTCCTTCTCTGGCAACTCTTATCTCCCCTTATGTCCCTAAATGTGAACTTCGTAGCTCTGACCAACACCTCCTTCAAATTTCCAAACCTAATAAATCCATAGGTAAAATTTTTTTTAGCCACTCAGTTACTAATGCACGCAACAAACTTCCTCTCCATATCCGATCAATTCATAACTCTATCAGTTTCAAACTAGCTTTAAAGGAATATCTTCTTAACTCCTGCAGCTGTCTCTGTAAAGATCCTACTTCAACACTACCCCATCTGCCTCTGCTCTCCTCTGTCCCGTTTTCTTTTCATCACATATCCATCCTACTTCTGTTTTGTTCTACTTCTCTGATTATTCCTACATTTCTAACAAGACTCCATTTAATACTTTGTATACTACTATCTTAGTCCACCCCTTTAGTATAAATGTCTCTTGTTTTTTTATACTGCCATGACCTTAATCTGATTTTGTGTGATATAACCTCTGTTCAATGCACTGTGATCACATTTTATACTATGCTTTTTGTTCTAACGATGCACAAGATAGATCTTTATTCCTCCTATGTTAATACCTCTAAATACTTACTGCTATTGTAACACTTTTTACTGGAGTTTTTCACCTCTGGTCTCTACTGAAAAGGGGCATCTGCCCAGCCAGACTAACCAAGTTAACAAATGGCAAATAAAATAAAATGGGGCAATCGTGATTATTTTTGGTTTGTCATCACTTATATTCTGAATCGCCATGATAGCTAAGTTTGTTGGAGAAAAAGAACAGAGAAATACACCAGCCCAGTTCAATAAGAAGGCATCTACTGCCCAAGCCGGTCTATGATGCTCTGGAACACAATGCCTCTTCTGTCTGCTCTTTGTGGAAGAAAAGCATTTTGTTTTGGTACCCCACACCATAAATGCATGGTCCAAGAATATATCCTTGTCCGGTACCCACACATAGGAATCTATTGTTGTCCTGCACAGACTGTTGGGGGGTGGCATACTGGGTATGCAGAAGGCCCCAGGGAACAGATGCCACTGCTTGAGCTTCTAAGACCTGCCTCGCTAGCCTGTAGAGGGCCAAGAATGAGTGCCACTATGTACAACCATGACTGTTGTACTGTAACATGTAAAAACCCAGACTTCCATAACAGCGTAAAAATCCTCACAGCCTGAATAAGTGCTGTCTCTTGCTTGCTTCTTCTAGGTCTCAACCACCTCTGTACCTTCACGTTCTGGGTATATACCCCCCCTCTACACCTATGATATATGGATAGATGATGTGCTTCATTAAGACCCACTACTTTTCACTTTTTTCAGTCTTTAAAAAAAAAAAATCAGCATGTGATGAGGGTACAATGAGACATTAAGGAGTGCTGCCTTAACATTCTCAGGGAAGGAATGGGTCGCCCAGTAACAGTGCTGCATCTACAGGATAACACCCACCTGATGGCAGCGCCTGAGCTGCAGCTGGCATCATAACGTCAGTTGTAAGGGTCTTTGGTTTGCTTGGTGGGGCGTCTCTTAAGCTGCAGTTGGCATCATAGCTTCACACGCAAAGGTCTTTGGTTTGTTTGATGGTGACTGAGTGCTTGGCAGTTTCAGAGGGGGTTGCCCTAGGCTGCAAGTTGTGGATGCTGACACTCTCTTCAGCTAACAAAGAATACAGCCCACCCCCTTCTGTAACTAATAAGCAGCTCTGCGAGTCCAACCTTTGGGTCTGGCATCCAACTCACTAGATGATGTGGTTTCTTATCAGGATGACATACTGGAGACTATTGGCACGGCAGCCTCCACAACGGCAGTGCCAGCCATCTTGGTAAAAGTAGGTAGGTAGGTGACAGACCCTGGACCTGCAACGGCATGTATATGGATGTGACACACTCAGACCTAGACTGTTCTCTGGGATCTGGCTGGTTCCAAGATCTCTCATTCCTTCTACTTCTGGGAATGTTTCTCCTATTTAACTTTTTCTGTGGGATGCCTGTGGATTTTGCTGCTGCATTTCATGTAGACATCTTAGCCAATCCAGTAGCAACTTCTTAATTCTAGTGCATCTGCATTTTTGAATTCTCTTCTCCTTAATGCCTTGTGATCAAACCCATGGCAAACTTCAGTTTGGGACATTGTGTTCTGAACTAAGGCAGCACAGGCACTGACCACAGTAATCTCCATAATGAATCTGCCTCTTGGAAGCACACATCCCTTCTTTCAATGGGGTGGGCCTATATGTAGGCATACAGGCCTCTGTATGTCAGCATACATGTCAGAGAACTTAAACCCAAAGAATTCATCACTGCCAACAACATTTCAAGAAAATCCCCCCACTGGGATACTTGTTCTGATGCATCTTTTGGTCTAAAGTAATATCAGACTGGTGAATGCTCTTTTTTGAAAATGATGCACACACATGCATACATTCAACCACAGCAAAAATTAACTACAGATGTTGTAGGTGGAGGACATCTTTACACCAGGATGCGCAAACATTAAAGTGAAGGCAGTGTCAAGTCTGGTGCATGGGTGTAAGGATGTCGAACTGGATGTTGGACTCTGTCTGTAGCAGAGATCCTTTTGTTCAGGACTATAACAGCAAAACAAAGACCATTCCTCAAGATCCAGTTATGCAGTAACTGTAATAACAGCACCCTGATACAAATTCAAAAAATGAATACGGGAAACTAAAAAGAGCTTACTGTTAGAAAAGATACTTAAAGGCATTACTCTGAAATCACTCAACTAAAATTAAGAAAATACTACAAGGAATGTGGATAGTACATCATATCAAAACATTTACATTTTAAACTCCATCACAAAAGTTACCTTCTGTGAAAAGTTTGGAAAGAAATATGTTACTAATCCACAGCTCCAACGGTAGAGTGTACAGGTGGTGCACAAAGTACAGTTTTGTACCTACCATAAATGTAGATGTCTGATAGGCATGCATCTGCAGTCCTTACAAATGGGTTGTCCTGTCGTCAGGCAGCCCTTCGGTCGGCCGGATTCCAAAGTCTGGGTCTGGCCTCGGCTGGTGTCGCACTTCACCCGACTACACAGCTGCAGTTCTTCGGGTATAAAGGCATCAGCCGACGCCATTTTCCTCAGTGTTTCTTGCCCCAGATGCCAGGTGCCCTCTAGGAAGGCTAAATTTGGATAATGCAAATGGTTCCAAATAGTAGAGAGCAAACAAAAAATAAGCATGTATGTACATATATACAAACAAATACACCATAATAGATTCCCCCAGCCAGCTACAAGATGGGCAAATACCCTAGGAGTACCACAGAGGGGAAGGAGGGTGGGTAATCCTGACTGCAGATGCAAGCCTATCGGACATCTACATTTATGGTAGGTACAAAACTGTACTATGTCCTTCAAGGATGCATCTGCAGTCCTTACAAATGGGTAGAATACCATAGCCAAACTGGGGGAGGAGGAGAAATAAAATTATGGTGTAGTTAAGATCCCTTGCAAAACAGCAGTGGCAAAACCTGCTCGGGATCTGGAGTATAAAGGTAAATTATAATGCTTGGCAAATGTATGCACGGAGCTCCAAGTAGCAGCCTCTAAAATGTTTTTGGTAGCCACTCCTCGTAGAAAAGCTGTGGTAGTGGCTGTAGCCCTTGTAGAGTGAGGCCTGATGTTTTCTGGAGTTTTCTTCCCATGGTAGGAGTAACAAAATCTAATGCAATTTCCTATCCACTTAGAGATTGTCTGTTTTGAAATTGCTTTTCCTTCCATTCCTGTTGCATATGCTACCAGTAGCTGGTCAGTTTTTCTATTGCTCTTGGTCCTGTCCAGGTAGTAGCGTAATTGTCTATGTACATCCAAGGTATGAAAAAGTCTTTCTCCCCTGTTCTGTGGGTTGGGTAAGAATGTAGGTAGGTGGATAGCTTGACTTAAAGATACCCTGGAGACCACCTTTGGCATAAAAGTAGGATTTGTTCTCAAGGACACTCTATCTTGATGGAAGATCAGGAAGGGCTGTACTGCCATTAATGCCTGTAGCTCAGATACCCTTCTTGCTGAAGTGATTGCAAGCAGGAAGGCAGTTTTCCATGATAAGTATTGTAATTCTGCTGTTGCTGCTGGTTCGAAAGGAGGGGGTGTCAACTTTTCTAGCACAAAGTTCAAGTCCCATGCTGGCAATGGTGGCTTCCTAGGTGGTTTTACATTTTTAATTCCTCTCAGAAACTGCCTGAGTAGAGGATGTGAGAAGACTGGAGGATCCAAGTTGTATTCTGCTGAAATAGCTGATGCATGAATCTTAATGGAAGAATAGGACAGGCCGTTGTGGAAGAGCTCTGCCAAGTATTCCAGGATGTTGGCTATGTTTACCAGTGACACATTTTCTCCTTTTGCAGTACTCCAAATGTGGTATCTTTTCCATTTTGCTGAATAATTCTTTCTTGTTGAGGGTCTGCGAGCCTCCAAGATAATGTCTTTAACCCTTTGGGATAAATTTGGGTTATTTGGTGTTATGCAATGTTCCAGGCAGTCAGCTGCAGTGTTTTCAGGTTTGGATGCAGGGTGTTGTAGTTGTTCTGTGTTAACAGTAAGGGAACTAGGGTAGAGGCCATATTTGTTCCCGAGACATGCTCCTCAGTAATGGGTACCAATGTTGCCTTGGCCAGTCTGGAGCTATCAGGATGATCCTTGGACGGTCCTCTTTGATCTTCAATAGCACCTTGTGCATCAAAGGAAGTGGTGGGAATGCATATGCTGTCAGGTTTTTCCAACTGAAAGATAGGGAGTCCACTTTCCAAGCAAGTGGGTGGTACGTCCTTGTGCAGAATTTCTTCAGTTGGTGATTGCGTGGGGATGCAAATAAGTCTATTTCTGGTAGTCCCCATTTTCTTGTAATGGTTTTGAAGATGTCCAGATGCAGCATCCATTCGTGGGCATCCGTGGTAGTTCTGCTTAGTATGTCTGCCAGAATGTTCTCTTTTCCTGGCACAAAAATTGCTTGTAACTGAATGTTGAAGCTCAGGGCCACATTCCAGAGGTCCATTGCCATCCGGCATAGAGGGTACGAATGTGTGCCTCCCTGTTTGTTGATGTACCACATAACTGTGGTGTTGTCTGTCCTCATCAACAGTTGACCTTGTCGAAGAAGTGGTCTGAATGTCTGAATTGCCAGTTTTACTGCCAGCATTTCCTTTTGATTTATGTGTAGGTGCAGCTGGTCTTGAGTCCATAAGCCTTGTATGCACTTGTCCAGCATGTGCGCCCCCCAACCGAGGTCTGAGGCGTCCGTTGTGATGGTCTGGCTTGGTTGAGTGCTGTGGAAGGGTAGACCTTTGTTTGATTGACAGGCCTGAGCCCACCATTGGAATTCTTGCTTCAGGCATGGGATTATTGGAATTTGGGTTTCTAGGCTGTGCTTGTGCTGAGACCATACATTCCTTAGGTACCACTGTAACTTTCTCATATGCAGTCTGGCATGTGGAACCAATATTATGCAGGATGCCATGAAACCCAAGGCTTGCAGGACTTTTCTTGCTGTTAGCTGGTTCTTCTTTGTTAATGCCAAGAAGTAGTGAGGTAGTTGCTCCTGTTTTTCTACTGTTAGGAATGCCATTTGTTTTGATGTGTCCAGCTCTGCACCCAAAAAGGTTATCCTTTGGGATGGTATCAGCCTTGACTTTTTTATATTGACTGTGTATCCCAGGGCTTGCAGTAGATAAATGACCCTTTTCAAGTCTTCTGCTAGCTTGTTTTTGTTGTCCGCTTGCAACAGGCAGTCGTCCAGGTAAGGGTAGATTTGGATTCCCTGAAGCCTGCAATGAGCAATTACTGATGCCAGGCATTTCGTGAACACTCTGGGCACAGTAGATAAGCCAAAGGGCAATGCTGAGAATTGATAATGCACTGATCCTGCAAGAAATCTGAGGTATCTTCTGCAATTTGGTCGTATGGGGACGTGCAGGTATGCCTCCTTGAGATCTAGAGTTACCAGCCAAGACTCCTTGCCCAACATGGGAAGAAGTTGCTGTAGGGTCAGCATTTTGAATTTTGGGACAATGAGGTATGTGTTTAAAGCGGACAGATCGAGAATAGGTCTCCATTGGTTTTCTTTTCTTGGTACCAGGAAGAGCCTGGAGTAAAATCCTTGTCCTTGCTCCATAAATGGTACCTTTTCTACAGCTCTCATCCTTAGTAAGTGAGTTATTTGTTTTAGAGCTTCTGCCTTTTGATTTGGAGGAAGGTTTGGCATTCCTCTCTTCTTTGGTAGAGTATGGAAGTGAAACCTGTAACCTTGGTCTATTGTCTGCAAAATCCACTTGTCTCCTGTGATGTAATGCCAGTTTACTGAAAATAAGGCTAGTTTCCGCCTAAGGGTGCTTCTAGTTGTTCCCTGGTAGGCGGTGCCAGAGCCAAGTCACTGTGATTGTCCTGTAGTAGTGGTGGCGGCTGTATCTGTGGCTGTACCTCGCTGATTGTTAGCCTGCCACTGACGTCCCCTGTAGGCACCTCTGGATTGACCTCTGCCTCTTGAGCGCCTATTCCTGCCTCTCTGAGCTCTGGAGGTGTCTGGAAAGGACCAATTCTTGGAGGGCCAATTCCTGCTAAACCTTGGAGGTTGGACCTGTAAGAAATCTTTGACTGTCTGGACAGATTTTGCCTTCTCTTCCATCTTCTTCAGCACCTGTTGTGCAGGAGAGCCAAACAAATTGATCTTGTCCATGGGAGCATCTAGTAGCTTTGATTTGACATGGTCTGGTAAGGCCTGCTCTTTTAACCATGCATGTCTTCTGATCACTGTGCCAGTCATGGCTGATCTAAAGGAAGCCTCCAGTGCATCATAGCCGCATTTTAAGGAATGATTACTGACCTGCTGAATGTTATGTACCATTTCCTGAACAGATTTTTTGTCTAATGGTTCATCTGAGGACAGCTGTTTAGTTAATTGGTCTAACATAAATTCTTGATACTGGATCATGTGGAATTGACAGTTCAAGGCCCTAGCTGAAAGAGTAGCAGAAGTGTAAACTTTTTTACCCCATCTCTCTAAGGCCCTGGATTCCCTTTCAGAGGGAGGGGTTTTGGCAGAGGTAGCTGCTACCGCCTTAGGTCCCTGGGAGATAGTTTCGGGATCTGCAAAAGGAGCCTTATACAAATGATAATGTGTGTCCGGGACCCTGTAGTACCTATCGGTCTTAGCAGGGGCCGGAGGAAGTGAATCAGCAGTAGTACAAGCATCATTAAATGCATCATCCACAACAGTAAGAACTGGAGGGATGGCTAAAGGCCTATGCTGTGGTAAATGCAGAAAGGTTCTAAGCCTTTTTCTAGAGTCTGAAAAATCCTGGCCCTGCCACTGAAATTGTTCCCTCATAGCATGCAAGGTTTCCCCAAAGGAAAATTCCTCAGGCGGAGAGGCAGAAGGAATGGACTCTTCAGCATCAGAGTCTTCATAAGGGGAGAAAGGGCCCTCTGGAGGGTTTGAATTATCTGAATCATCAGAGTCATCATCTGTAGAAACTGGCTCAGGGGGCTCTGCTCTAGGCCTCTTCTCTGGAGGTGGGTGAGAGGCCCTGTCTGGGTGAGGTTGGGATCCCCAGATCAAAGAAATGAGATCCTCTGCTAGACTAAGCATTTGTGAACTAGAGCTAGGCCTGTGAGAGGGGGTCTTAGCAGGCACAGTTTTGGTAGATTTAGCTGCTTTAGCCCTGGCAAAGGCCTTAATCGACATGGTTGCAGGTGGCCTAGCAGCTCCACGTGCAGGGGTTGAAATATCCAAGGGGATAGTATCAGATAAATCCTGGGAACCGGCAAGAGCAGGGATTTCAGTAGCCGATTCCACCAGGGTGGATGAGGCCTCGGTAGGAGGTAAGCTTTCGGCTGAAGGAAGAAACGCGAGCTCGGTTTCAGCCGAAACCGAGACACTCGCGGTTGTCTTAACCATGGTTTCGGCCGAAACCGCGGACCGCGAGTGTCGGTCCTTTTCCTTGCGCTTTTTAGATATTTGCGTAGTCGGAGGATCCGACGGCATAATGTAAGCAAAAGCGGAGCCGAAAAACTCCTCAGCAAATTCCGACCGACGTCTAAGCGTCCGTCGGTTAAAAGAAGCACAGGCTAGACAAGCTGCTACGTCGTGGTCTGGGCCTAAACAAGGTAAGCAGTAAGAGTGGAAATCTTTATGAGGTATTTGTTTCCCACAAGTTAAACAGTTATTCACTTTTTCTGACATCGGCTGAGGCAAGAAAGAGTCCCCAACGGGGTACTTAGCTTTTTAGAAGTCTTCGGAAGTAGTAGAAGTATTCGGTAGTAGTAATCTGTGGTTCTGACCAACCGGCACTTGCGAACAGCTTCTGCTTCGGGCGCCACGCGGCAAGAAAGACTGAGGAAAATGGCGTCGGCTGATGCCTTTATACCCGAAGAACTGCAGCTGTGACGTCAGGTGAAGTGCGACACCAGCTGAGGCCAGACCCAGACTTTGGAATCCGGCCGACCGAAGGGCTGCCTGACGACAGGACAGCCCATTTGTAAGGACTGCAGATGCATCCTTGAAGGACATCAAGAAAAGCAACCACCTGAACTGCAAACAGTTCTTCTGAGGCCACAATTCCTGTTTTTCCCACAATTACAGCTAGGCAATGATGTGTGCGCATTACCAGTGAATGCTTGGAAGTAATCTGCTTGATAGGAGATGATTCATATTACAACTTGTGTCTTTCGGCTTTTCCCGGTTAGGGGTCGCCACAGCGGAACTCCGGTCTGCTAATGATTGGCAGTAGAGTTTTACGTGCTGGCTTGCCGGGCCTAACGCACAACCTTCAACGAAGGAACGCCCATTCACGCATGTCACCACACAGAAGGCGCTCTGAGAATCGAACGGGCAACGTCTGTGAGGCGACAACGCTACCGCAGCACCACCAATGATTCATATTACAACTATTCAGGCAAAATTGCTTAGTGTGGTAACTGGTCAAGTTCTGCTCCTTATTCCATACAACGCAGAGAAATATGTTGGTTCTCAAACTGCACTGCTTTCTTTAATGTCTCCTGGCTTGCGGTATCCAGGAAAAAGAACCACCACTGAATCACAAAACCTGCCTTATTCTCCACGCTCACTTTCTCTGAAGTACAGCTACCCAGGAGTGAGAAAAATTACAGGAGTGCTTTTTTGCGCTTCATATTTTGGTGCATTTTCTTGAATACTGTACAACCACAAGTCCATTCTGGGGAATGGATAAACTCCATGTAGGCATAGCAGAAAGCCTACAAGGAGTTTATGTTTTTGGGCGATGAGCAGCAGTGCTAATTGCATAAGCATGCTTGCACATTTCACATATACAAATACAAGCAACGTTTTGTGGCCAGCAACAGTCTTGCAGGCCAGCAAACCATGTAAGCAGCATGAAGGCATACGGCACAAGCAGATAAGTTTACCTATAGGCAAACATGTTCTGCGAGACTGTGTGGACAGCCACAATAACTAACCAGGACTAAAATTAATGTAATGACAGTAATAACACAGTACAGAAAGTGTACTCAGTGCAATGTACACTACAACATGTCCTTGATATAATGAAATAAAGGTTTTGTGTTGTTCATCAAAGGTACACAGACTGCAGCATAAATACACTAGTCTGGGGAATTGTGCGTATTGAAAAGGGCCACAGACATGAATGATAGGAATGAAGAGAGTGGAAGAAGACACGTGAAACCTGGTAATATACATCAGATAAGGGCATGTTAATGTACATATACCCCAAAGACAATTCAGTAGCGTGAAAAGTAATCACACATGTATGCAATATAGTCCAGTCTGTACTGCTGTTTACACCTCCTGTGTTGACATATTCATATCGTCACACAGTTACTGTACATTATGTAACTGTCACACAAGGTCACACCATCAATGAAGATGACTGGTTATAACAAACACCCTGACACGATCGCTGGAGAGGACATTTAGCAAGGATGGTACATACAACAGGGCTATGTGCATTTTGTGAAGGTGTGCAAAATGAGTTGTTTCCATATGTTTGAAGTGTCAGCATAGGTCTCAACTAGTCAAGACACACAGCAACAGTCTCATGGACAATATCAAAATACCACCACCACTAATCTGCGACAGTGACAAAATATTTGATTGTGCATCATTACACATGTTCTGTATGGCCAATCCTTGTACAACTGTAATGATCTGTTAGTAATCTGTAAGGGAAATCAAGTACACCTTCCATAAAATTAAGCGCTTTTTGGAGGTGTTAAGTGACACTGTTACACCTGTAATTTAAATTATGAGCAATCCGGACTAGTTGAGTGGCTAGCATGCCACATATGCCACAATCCACACTTGCAAGAATGTAACCCATGCCATCAGTGTTATCAATGAGAATGCGCTGTGTTATTTACTGGGTGCATCACAGGAAGACGCATCACTCATGCATCTTGTAGAACACCTTAAACGGAAGTCTGCACTGTCAATTCCTAATGGTTATGCATCACAAAGAATACTTATGTATGACCAAAAAGATGTGTAGAAAAAGTGATACATGGGAGTAAATCATCCCTGAAAGACATAGGTATCAGCCATATGGATAACGACACACAAAAATACCCACACTATTATCAAACAGATTCCCTCCACACACGGTGTATTGCATTCATCTGCAACAAGTAATATCAATGGCTATTGTCTGCAGCATCTGCAACTGATACGTGAATTAAGAAGTGATCTGTTATAATGAATGGTACAGCAATATGCGAGACCCATGGTAATGAATCAATATGCCCATATACACAGAACACTGCAAAGTGTAGCATCCATGAGCGAGGACACTGTCACTATGATACTATTCACATACCAAATGATACATGGAGCACACTTATATCAGCACGTTAAACCCAAGACATGCCACATGATCACTACCACCCTGACATTGCCATGGAAACTTCTATACTACCATGAAATCTTGACATGCATGTATAATTACTCACGCAAACATGCAAACTATCAAATGGTAATACTGACGTGATGGACCTAGGATACAATTATACATCATCACTTTAATGGTACAAAGGAGAGTATTACACTAAAGTCCCAAGATCACATAAGAGTCTACTAATGTGTAACATGGGTTTTACAAGTTTAAATAGCTATGTGAACGATACTCGCACAGGTATGAGCCTATGCTATGTTATGTAATACTAACTGCCTCTATCCGTGAGGGACATGGCTGCAACAACAGGAGTACAATTAGCCATCCACTGATCTAGGTTGCACTTAAAGAGGGTCAGGCAATGCAAATATTTTACATGACTGGGAAGATGCATCTCTCTACAACATGATTTATTATGTCAGAAGCTCAGTTAACACCTTTGGAGCAACTGACCCTTGTGCAGTTTTTTTGTATTAAAGTGAAACATTTCCATCATGGCCAGAATGGAGACTGTCTTCCTATAGGCCACACACAGATTGATCCTTAGTAGTCTGTAGGAGATATAATACAATGATAGGGCTTTCAATCTTTCTGCATAGGACTGGTTTACACCATGTATCTTCTTTGTGCAGTAACTCAGGGGTTGCTCCAGCTGCTGCAGATGTATGCTGAGGTACATGCAAAAGGATGCATTTTACTCAATTATTAGTGTGATGAGGGCTGAGAGCAATGGAATTATAATGTTCTTTGATGTGGATGGCCTTGCCCATACTTACGAGTTATGCTTCATACAAGGTGTTTGTTACCACTGTGGTCACATGCTGATGGAAGCTCTGCTTACTATCTACCTGAGTACCCAGTTCACGTACCACTTGGTCTACTCATACGGGTATGCAGTCTATATTGTAATTATCTTATGTATATGCTTTCAAAAAAGGATTAACTATGCTTTTTGTTCACCTAGTGCGTCTCCATGGCTCTGGCAATCATTTGTGTGTGTTAATACTTTCTACATAACCCACGTTACACATTACTAGGCTCTTATGGGATCTTGGGACTTCTCTCCTTTATACCATTAAAGTGATGATGTATAATTGTATCCTAGGTACATCACATCAGTGTTACCATTTGATAGTTTGCATGAGTAAATATACATGCATGTCAAGATTTCATGGTAGTATAGAAGTTTCCATGGCAATGTCAAGGTGGCAGTGATCATGTGGCATGTCACAACATCCCAAGCTGCGTTCTACACAAACTACAGAATGAACTGGCACCCCACCTAAGTACCATGTTCAATCATAGCCTCACCTCAGGCTTTGTGCCTGCCGAATGGTGCACAGTGACAGTTATCCCACTTCACAAGGGGGGAGACACCACGGACCCCGGGAACTACCGCCCCATTAGCCTGACGAGCCTGGTCTGCAAGGCCATGGAACTTATAAACAAAGACAGTGGTAATCTCCAAACTCTGGCCCACCCAGTTCGGGTTTGTAAAAGGCAGACCATGTCTCCTAAAACTGACAGACTTCTTTGAAGCAGTCACCAAAGCCGTAGACAAGGGTAAGGTGGTTCACACAGCCTATCTAGATCTTGCCAAGGCTTTTGACACCATCCCCCACTCTGGAATTATAGATAAACTCACTAAACTAGGTATAAATCCCTATGTCACATGATGGATTGCCAATTGGCTCACTGACAGAACCCACACTATGAAAGTAGCAGACTCCAAATCCAACTTCAGACCAGTGACAAGTGGAGTACCACAGGGTTCAGTCCTGGGTCCTCTCCTGTTTGGTATCTACTTCTCTGAAGTACATGCTAACACAGAAGGTCTTTGGCTAATGAAGTTCGCAGATGACTGCAAAGTAGGAGCTATAATCGAAACTCCTAATGATGTGGACATCCTACAAAAGGGCCTCACTGAGACAGATGCCTGGTGTCAAAGCCATGGCCTCAAGTTCAATGCCAAAAAGTGCATTGTCATCCCCTTTGGTAAAAACTCTGTACCCATGAACTACAACATAGGCGGTAGTATACTTAACACAGAAAGTGTGATAAGAGACCTTGGGACACAGGTGGACAGTAGTCTCTCCTTTGATAATCACATTGCCACAGTAGTCAGGAAATCCTTCTACATGGCAAACCTCATCACAAAAGGTTTCTCATCCAGAAAAAAAAATTGGTCATTGTTCCCCTCTACTCATCACTCATTAGACTCATTATAGAGTACAACGCCCCTTTTGTTATGTACCTCACAATACATCTACAACAACTGGAAAGGCCGCAGAAATACCTCACAAAGAGGATTACCGGCCTCAAACAGATGCCCTACTCAGACCATCTCAAAAAACTCCAGCTTTACTCCATTACATATCACCTACTCAGAGGTGATCTCTGCCTAACATACAAAGCTATGTCAAACTGTTTGCAAAGTCCCAGTGCAACAGTCTTGCCACATTATTATGCCTTTCATTATATAGTCCTTCTGTCATTAGTGTGTCACAGCCAGCAACAAGGTGAATGACTGTTTCCAATTCAGTTTTACAAAACTTACATTTGTCTGTTTCTCCCATATGTTCAATGGACTTTGTAAACCAGTGTGTACGTAGCCTACTATCTTGGGCTGCCAATATTAACCTTTCATTTCTTGTCTTGAATTCGCCTCTCCTTAACCATTACTGCATTCGTTCCCTATTAACATGAGGTTCTTCCAGAAGTTTTCTATACTTGCAACTACATTTATGTTTTTTCCACATTTCTTGCCTTCTCAACTGGTCCTTCACCTTATATTCTTTCTTTTGTTTTCTGGCCTGCTCAGTTGCTGCCTGGTTTTTATCTACTTCTGGTTTGATTTCCATTCCTGCTTGATGTCGATATGCTTCTGTTAAATTAAGCAGAGAAGTCATCTTAGATTTAGTCTCCTCATGTTTCAAAACTTTCACTAGTACATGTGTGTTGAGTCCCACGATTGCAGATCTATACATGTAATCAATTTCAAGGAGGCCCACCCATCCTTTGGAACGAGGAATATATAATCTTGGTATACACAGATTTTTATAAATCATTTTGTGAGCATGAAGTATCCTTCCTGTTTTAATATCTAATCTATCCAACACTTTTTGGGGCCAGTCAATCACTACAAAACTGTAAGTTAGGACAGGAAGAGCAAATTGATTTATAGCTTGGATCTTGTTCCTAGATGTCAATGCTGTTTCTCAGGATTAATTTAAGTCTTCTAAAGTATTCCTTACGGAGTTTTAGTAACATTTGTTCATGTTTTCCTGCTGATCCTTCATCAATTCACAAGTATTTATACACTCCCTCTTGCTCAAATTCTTTTACATCACATTCTTGTGTCAAACTGTTGTTTTCCTAGTGTTGCAATTTTCCTGCTTTAAAGGTTGCTTTTGCACATTTATCAAGACCAAATGACATTCTAATATCTGAAAAATGTTGACAACCTGCAGCTGTGCTTTCAGTTCCTCATCTGATGAGCTATCTTCTTTTCTTTTGTCTGTTCCTGTTAGGGGTCGCCACAGCAGATCATCTGTTTCAATTTCTTCCTATCCTCTACATGTTGCTCTGTCACTCCAACCACCTGCATATCCTCTCTCATCACATCCATAAACCTCATCTTAGGCCTTCCTCTTTTCCTCTTACCTGGCAGCTCCATCCTTAGCATCCTTTTCCCAATATACCCAGCATCCCTCCTCAGCACACGTCCAAACCAATGCAATCTCGCCTCTCTGACTGGCTCCAAACTGTCCAACCTGAGCTGACCCTCTAATATACTGATTCCTAATCCTGTCCATCCTTGTCACACCCAGTGCAAATCTTAAAATATTTAACTCTGCCACTTCCAGCTCTGACTCCTGCCTTTTTGTCAATGCCACCATGATCTGATCTGATGAGCTATACAGTTTTAAACTGACAAAGAGAAGATGAGAAGTTATTAGACTTTGTTGTTTTCTAGGAGCCAAATTATAGCCATGCCCTAAGCTGTTAAGTTAACATCTTATAATAATCTGTCCTTTATCATGGCTTAATTGCAAAGTGGTCTGCCATTGTTTCATGGTTACTGTAAGGTAGTCGGATCAGTGTACGGTGTATCTTGTATATTTTTAAGCACTCTTTTATCCATTAATGTGGGATACTATCAAATGCTTTTTTGTAGTCAATCCATGTCATACTTAGATTTTTCCACTTTTTACAGCTCTCCACTATAACTTTAACAACAAATGATCCTTTGTTCCATATGACTTTCTTTTACTGGCCTTTTGTTCTACTGCCCTAATTGAGTTTTCTTCTAAATGACTGTAAACTCTGTTGGTGTTAATTCCCGTGTATAGTTTATACGTCGTCGGAAGGCAAGTTCTTGGTCTATAATTTTTAGGGTAGCTTACAGCTTCATTCTTAAGTAAGAGCATTGTTTTGCCTGTTGCTAGCCAGTGTGATGTCTGTTAGGAGTGTGCATATAAATAGTTCTTACTCATGGCTAAATCCTCATGCATAGATGTTAATACTTTTAACCAAAAGTTAGGTACTGCATCTGGGCCTGGGGTTTCCCAGTTAGAGGCTTTTCTTAACTTTGTCTCAATCTCTCTGGATGTTACTTCATCCCATTTCATATAATGTACCTTTAAACTTCTTATTCTTTATTTTACTACTTCTATTCACTATCTTTGTTATGTTCCACAGAATCTTCATAAATAGTTCTCCAAAATGTATCTACTTACTCTTTTTTTGTGATCTTTCAATTCCTTTTACCTTATTTCCCAATTCTCTGTAAAACTTTTTTGGGTCATCAATAAATTGCTTATTTTGTACTTTTCCCTTATATTTATCTGTGTATATTTTAAGTTTTTCCGCCTGTGCTGAAATATTTAGTTTATTTGCGATACTGCATGATAGAGCCCGGTCTGTTCTAATACTGTGCATTGCTTTAATCAAAACTATATTTCTTAGTATTTTTGTTGATCTACTCCCTCGTCTGTAATCCTCGAACAGTGATACTTCTTGTCTTAATTACTTTACAGCTTTCTCTATTCGATAATTTTGCCTGTATACTTTGGCTGATGGCTGGTGGGGATGGGGTCTTTGATCCAAACTGTCAGCTAGCAGATCGTCTATTTTCTCCAGTTGAGTATGGGTGGTGGCATTCACAAACAGCTCTGAGCTTAGTTATGTATTCCCTTTAGCATTTCATACTCATTTAAAAAATTATTTGTGACAACACCTCCAAATACAACCTTGGGTATGCATCAAATGTCACACAGTGGTATGGCCCACACAGTCATACAGCTCTACCTATGTTACATAATTACAGCAACTGCACATATGTTTATATGTTTTTCAATGTAAAGCTGTGTATGAGTGCCCTAATATCATACATGGACACATTACAAATGAGGTGGATGTTACTCATGCAGGACAGTTGCTGACACTAATGCTGAGTCACACAATGCTGCTGGGGACCACCTCACCAGTCCTTGGGAATATCAAAAATTGCACATACAATGAATTCCAGAAGATTGCAATTGAGTATGTCTGTGTATATAACAGCATTACAACATGTGGATGAAACAAGACTTATGTGCTTATGTAATCAGTATGACTATATACTAATGTATGTCACAGAGCATTTAATGATGGCAGGTATACACATAATCACATGTGCCATACTGCAAGTGTCACTGATGGTCGAGTGAGAAATGCACAGAATGTTGATATGCTCCACTACAGAAACACATGCCTTAGTAAACCAACAATATAATAGTATCATTCTATGCCAACAGTTCTCAGGAGGTATATTACTACAGCAGTTAGGGAAGGAACGTGTCATCAAATGGCAGCAGTGGCCATCAATACATTACCTCACATCACAGTTTAATATCCTCTTGTAGAGCTACCGTACAACCACATCTCAACACAGCACACATGGGTGACAACATTGATATATGAAATGTTAAAAGGGTCATAGGACATTACTAGACTAACAGCCAATATCACAAAATCCTATATCTTCTATATGACAGAAGACAGTAAGGCTATGTGCGTACGTGTGTATTTGCTTCATTATATTACGTATTGCCTCTGTCCATATGTGATGTACACCACCCAATGACAGAATCAGCAATCACACATCCAGTGGTCTGGAGATGGCTTGCAGAGGATCATGGAAGAACTCTGCTTCATGATGTGTGTATGCATTTTTGAGATGAGGACATCCTCCAATCCTCTGCAGGAAGGATGTTATGTGGCCAGAGGGAAAAGGGGATGTTGGATTCATGGGGCTACTTATACTAAAGGTTCTCCTAAACGTTAATTAAATGAAGAGAGATTCAAAAGATAATACAATGATCGTAATGTACCACCAAACAAACCCACAACAGTTGACTGGGTCTTATTTGAACATTAAACCTGTGTAGGTATAGAAGCTGGATTCCATACAATGTAATTCAGGCACCAACACATGTCTGACTTTAACAGTGTACTGTACAGAGGATGACAGCATCACTGTATGCTGAGATCATCATGTTGGGAGGAGTGTCTGACACAGATGTGAAGTTGCATCTCAGTGTAAAATTTATTTGAATGACCACACACTCAAGTCGACTGCTGTCAGATTAGAACCCTAACTATCTAGTTACAGAAGCTGGAGAACACAGTATTTAATGTTAGTGCCACAGCACAAGTCTGACTTAAATAATGTCAGATTGCACTTTATAGAGGATGACATTATCAGTACATGTAAAGATGGTGTTTTGAAGAGGATCTGACATAGCTGTGGACTCGCATGCCATTCTAAAACTGTCATCAGACTGAATGAAAACACACACAAAAACACCAGTTGACTGTAGTGAGATTAGAAAGAAAAGTTGTGTAAAATCTTAGCGTAACCATAGATGTCCCTCTCTTCCATGTTGCAGTATTCTGTACAGTTGGGTTTTCTCCTCGTGCTACCTGAACATCCGGCCAGTATACAAAAGTTTGCAGTTACTGTATGGTGTGTGTGTGGGACGTCTGACGTGGCTAGCAGAGTGTGGGCCATAAAAGTGAAGTTTGCGTGCACCAGACTTTAGAACTAACAGCCCCAGTCCGGACCAGTCTCAGAGAAGGTAGTGCAAAACCTGTTCCATCCAATAAGGGAAATGCCTGATAACAGGAGGGGTAGGTGGGAGGGAAGGAATACTGCAACATGGAAGAGAAGGACATCTATGGTTATGGTAAGATTTCACACAAGCTTTCTATGTCCTTCTATTCACATGTTGCAGTACTGCCAACAATCCATTGTATGGCAGAATGATCTCCCCAACTACCTGTCTCCATAGGGGTTTCCCCAAGGATCCAGCCTTGGACCCCTACTCTTCTCTGTTTACACCAATAATCTAGCCTCTGCCACCAAACATGGCACACTCATACAATACGCAGATGACTTGACCATCATCTGCTCAGCCCAGTCCCTACCAAAACTGCAAAAAGTCACACAGGAAGCCTTTTCCTCTGTTGAAACATGGTTATCTGATGCCCAATTAATACTCAACCCAAACAAAACTAAACTACTCATCTTCCAACCCACCGAACATACTCAAAACAACTCTCACTTTAACATCACAGCAAAAGACAACACCACTATATACCCAACTGAACACACCAAATTGCTAGGAGTGGAAATAGACAAACTAAAATTTGACATTCACATATCCATGACCATAAAAAAGTCCACAAAAAACTAGGAGCATTATACAGAAATAAGCAATTTCTCACCAAAGCAGCAAAGATTTCAATAGCAAACTCCCACCTTACCTCCACCCTATACTTTATGCCTCTCCAATATATACCAACCTAAGGCAATGTGATTTAAACAAGCTAGAGACCTGCTACAACAAAATCACCAAATTCGCCACAGGGGCATCCTTCCGTAGTCACCACTGTCTCTCACTTGCTGAACTGGGCTGGCTTTAACTCCCTCACCTCCTTCAGTGGTATCAACTCTCACTCGCCCACAAACTAGTAAACCATCCACTAAATTTCCCATCCCTCCAGAATCTACTCCAACCCTATCGCACTACCAGACCACTAAGATCCAGCAACAAAAATCACTTGCAGATCACTAAAGCCAATAACTCTGCTGGTGAAGCACTATTCTCTTGCGCCATAGCCAAATTATGGAACTCACTCCCACCCATAATTACCTCTGTACCATCATGCACCCACTTCCACTTCAAAACTTTACCAAAAGCACACCTAAAAACATGCTGGCTATGCCCTTGCAACTCCCACTCTATCATCCACCCCATCCAACCACTACCTTTCTTTCCACTCCACTAACTACCTTGATTATAGCAAGCTCAGATGCTCATAAGCCTAGTACTTATTATACAGCAGGAACTTCTCATTGTAACATTTGTTAATGTCTGTTATGTACTTCACAGATAAAGATTCTAGTTGTCTACTGATGTACTATGTTCTTCATCTGTAAATATGTTGTAAGTAATTGCTATGTTAAATTGTTAATCGCTATGTAATCCAATGTAACTACTGTCTGTTTATTTTACTGTGGAGCTTTTCTCCCCGGGCCTCCGCTGAAAATGGACCTACGTCCAGTCGGACACTCCCGGTCAACAAATTTAAATAGATAAATAAATAAAATACTGTACAGTTGGGTGAGTACCAAAGCTCATTGTGAAGAAGGGGATGGTGGCCTAGAAGAACTTTCCAGGAAACCATGGGGGATAGCTTTGGCAAATCCTGCCCTGGAACTGGAAATCTAGTCTATTTTGTAATGCTTTGTGAAACTGTGAAACTGTGCACAGAAGACCAAATGGCTACTTTACAAATAGGAGGAGAAGTGTCCAGGCCTTTGAAGAAGGCTCCAGATGAGGCCATTGCCCTAATAGAATGAACTTTAACACTGCCTCGTAAGTGCCTACTGTGGTGTGTGTGTAACAAAAGGTAATAGCCCTGGAAATCCAGGCTGAAATGGTTTGCTTAGTTACTGCTTTCCCCAGGGCCCTGGGGTAGAGAGAGACAAAACTGGTCAGCCTGTCTGATGTTCTTGGTTTTGTGCAAATAGAATATGAGCTGTCTGTGCACATCAAGGGAATAACATACTCTCAGTCTCCCTGTGGACTGGGAAAGAAAGTGGGCAGGTGGATGGCTTAGTTTAAGAAAAAGTCATTAACCACCTTGGGCATGAAGGCTGGGTTGGTTCTGAGCGTTACCCTATCTCTGTGGAAGATTAGGAAGGGTGGGAATAGCCACGAGAGGTTGGAACTCAAACTCTTGTAGCTGAGGTCAAGGCCACCAGCAGATCAGTCTTCCATGTAGAGTGTTTTAGGGAAGCTTTGGATACTGGCTCAAAGGGAGGTAAGTGTGAGCTTCTCTAAAACATAGTTCAGGTCCCATGGAGGCGGAATGGGCTTCCTTGGTAGCCTGAGATGAAGTACCCCCTTAAGGAACAGTTTTGCAAGCAATCTGGAAGCTAAGGTGGGGGGTCCCGGGGGAGGAGACAGAAATAGCAGACAAATGGGTCTTAATGGAGGAGAATGCTAACCTTGTCTGTAAAAGTTCACACAGGTATGACAGTACTAGGGGGACCTCACTTTGCAATGGGTCCAACTGCCTTCTAAGACATCAAATGGAGAATCTTTTCCATTTGGATAAGCTAGATCTCCTGGTATTAGGTTTCCTGGCCTCCTGCAGGACAGTGAGCACGTCCTTATTGTGTAGGTGCCTGAAAGGTATCAGGATCCTATCACTCACAAGGTGAGGTGAAGAGATTGCCACTGTGGGTGGGTTTGGGTTTCCTTGCCCTGTATGAGAAGGTCCACTCTGAAGTGTAACTTGTGGTGACTGCCCTTGGCTAACTGCAGGAGGAGGAGGAACCAATGCTGTCTTGGCCAATAGGGAGTCACCAGCAAAATATTCGGCCTGTCCTGCTGGATTTTCAGCAGGTGTTTCTGAACAAGAGGGAAAAGGGGAATGCACAGAGAAACATCCCATTCCAGGAGATTGAAAAGGCATCTGTTGTCATTGCCAGAGGTTCTGGCAGTCTGCTGCAGAAGGAGGGAGGTTGCCTGTTGATGGTGGAGGCAAACAGGTCTATCTGAGCTGTACCCCACTGACGGACAAGGTCCACGAAGACATCCCTGTGCAGCATCCATTCGTAGGACATTGTCATGGACCTGCTGAGGGAACCGGCCTGAGAGTTCTGTTGGAAAGGGATGTATACTGCCTGAAAAGTAACTCCCTGACTGGTAGCCAGTTTCCACACAAGTAGAGCTAGTCTGCAAAGTAAGATCTGGTTCCCCTCTGCTTTTTGAGACACCACAGTACTGTGGTATTGTCTGTAAAAACCTTTAGGGCTCTCTGCTGGAGCCTGGGTTGAAAAGCCTTCAAGGCCAGTAGAATTGCTCTCATTGCCCTTACACTGATTTGCTCTTTCCTGTGTGGTTCTGGCTAAACTCCCTGCACTTTAAGGAGCCCCAGCGTAGCTCCCCAACCAAGGTCTGAGGCATCTGTGTACATGACCTATGTTGGTGGTGGGGATTGGAGTGGAAGGCCAGAGTTGAGCTTCACCTGGGTCAGCCACCAATGGATCTCCTGTTCGAGGCAGGGCAAGAGGGGCACCCTATACTCCAGGGGGTGGGAGTGCAGCATCCAAACATACCTGAGGTACCACTGCCGTTTATTCATGTGAAGTCTCGCTAAAGGCAGCATAGGTATAGTGGAAGCCAAGTAGCCCAGCAACCTGAGGTACTGCCTTGCAGTCATTTCCTTGGCTTGAAGTACCAAAAGTAGGTATTGTGAATAAAACAAAATCCACGTCAGCAGAACCAGCAGCAAAGAGTCCAATATTAAGTTTTTTATTAACATCCACTTTTCGTTCAAGAAAACTGAACTTCTTCAGACCAACATCAAAAGGTAACAAATGTAAAAAAAAACTCCTTAAATACACAATTAACAACACATGGTACATTTGAATGAACCAACCAACTGGTTAAAACTCGCTGACATCAATGTGTGGGGAAAAAGCTGATCTCAAAGCTTCTTAAAGTGCTACTGCATACAAAAGTCAGGTCTTTACAAATTGTGTTTTGAAATCAAACAACTGACCAAAAATGAAAAATTGTCAATGAAAATGTATCTGAACATAAAATGTTTAAAACCCAGAAAAACAAAACATGATGAATGGAACCGATTTACTGACAGTTTTAACCAGTTGGTTTGTCCATTCAAATGTACCATGTGTTGTTAATTGTGTATTTAAGGAGTTTTTTTTTACATTTGTTACCTTTTGATGTTGGTCTGAAGAAGTTCAGTTTTCTTGAACGAAAAGTGGATGTTAATAAAACACTTAATATTGGACTCTTTGCTGCTGGTTCTGCTGACGTGGATTTTGTTTTATTCATTTTATTTTAGTTTGTTTCAACTTCTGTTGCTTTGGTCAGTTTGTTTTGTACCCACTGCCAGTAGTTTCTACCGGTAGCATTCAACTGGTAGCACTTATGGAATTGGAAGAAGGTGCTTGTTTGGACAATTCTGCAGTGGTTTCTTTCACTAACATGGTTAAAAAACGTAATGAAAGGACTGATGTGCTTTCCCAACGTTTGGATGGGCTAGTAGCAGTCAAGGGAAATGCTGACAATTTGGCGGAAGACGTTCTTGGAGTTGGTTTGGCCTCTGAGGCGACAGATGACACCAGTGATGGGTCGAATGACCGTGAGGACAGTGGAAGTTCCACCTCAACTGTTTGTTTCTAGGGTTCCTGTACATCCTAGACCTACCGGTGAACGTCCCAGGACCAGTTCATCTCTGAGCCGAACTGGAGACTCAATGAATGTTACATCTTGGTTGAATGAGCAACACCCAGTTTTCGAGAACAGGAACGGGTTCGTGTCTATTGACACAGGGACATCAGAAGCTCCTTTAGTGGACTTTTTGAAGACCTTGGACCACAAATCTTTAAAGGTAAAGAAGCTTCAGTTAGAGATTTCCTATTTTAATGAATGTAAAAAAGTGGGGGTTGTGCCAAAGGGCTTGCGCTCTTGGCAGTACCCCACTCGACTGATAGCTGGTTCAGAGTTCCATAGTGAGCTGATTAGTTTGTTTGACAGACATGGACATGAGTTAATGGACTTAATGGACAAATTTTATCAGAAATTTATAGACAATTTGAGTGCTGAAATTGAAACTTTGGATACTAACATCAAGTCACATGTAGACTTTAACAGGTACAATTATGAGTATAAACGAATTTTTTCGACCATAGACCAACAGATATCTCGTAATATGGAGATGAAAATGAAAAAACTGAAAAGAGATATAGATGCATATAATAAACAAACTGCATATCCCCCCCCCCCATTCTCAGAGTGTTGGCGACAGTCTAGGTTCTCCTGTCAACCTGACTCATGGGGTTATGAGGCAGACAGCTAGACCTAGTAGGCCAGCTACTGGAGAGGATGTGGAGTATGTTGTTCCTACAGAAAATTTTGTAACTGATGGTGGCAGGGATGAGAAGGTTTCTCGTTCTACACCGTCTTTTTCCTTGAACCGGGGACAGAACCATCAGAGGTTTTACAACACGAGGAGTTATCACAGGAACAGCAGCAAGAAGCCTTTTCAGAAGTAATGAGAAGGACTAAACCTGACATCATTAGTAACAGTTTTGGAGACTTTTTTTGTTTACAACTATTCGAGTTTTACAACCACTGTGGAGATGTCTGATTTATTTTCTAAAGGTCTTACTTTTGTTCCATGGAGACATTTTAATTTAGCACACACATTGCTTGATTTAAAGTTGTTTATACGTAAGTTGAATTTATTGTTAATTTTTGGTAACACTGTTTTAGACAAAAAAACTTTGAGAGTTCCAAGTACATTTAACCCCCCTATTCACCCTTTACTTTTTTTATTTGAACATTTGTGTGAAACCGAAATTAGAAACTTAGTCAACTGTTGTAGGACACTTCCGAACAAAAACCTGACTGATGACGAAGTTGACTTGTTGGACACTTTAAAAAGTTTACCTGTCAGGATTCTCAAACCTGACAAGGGGGGTGGTTTAGTACTAATGGACACTTGTCATTATGAAAACTGTCTTACCCACATGTTATTGCAGGATGCTTATACACTATCTAGCATTAACGAATTGAATGCAGCGTATAGGTACATCCACGTTTTCTTGAATGATTTAGAAAATGTTATAGAACAAGATGTGTTGAAATATTTGACTGTTTCGTTCCCCAAGATTCCAACAGTTTTTGGACTACCCAAGATCCATAAAGATGTGTACAACCCTCCCATGAGGCTATTGGTTAATGTTAGGGGTTCAATCAATCACTTACCCGATAGCCAAATACGTGGACAATATACTGAAAAAATATGTTGAAAAGGAAACACATTTGTAAAGACTCTTCGGCTTTTTTAAAAGCCATGGGTGCTTTAGAATTCAAGAGAGGTCATAGATTTTTGACAATAGACGTAAAAGACCTTTATACGTCTATCCCTCATGCTACAGGGATTGACTGGGTCACTGACCGTTTATTGCATCATAACGCTAGCAGTGTAGAAATCAGATTGGTGCAGGAATTGTTAGACGTCATCTTGAAGTACAACTTTGTAACATTTGGGGGAAGAGATATATTTACAGAAGACTGGTGTAGCCATGGGCTCACCAGTAGGGGCCAGTTTTGCTAACATCGTAATGGCTGAATGGGAACACAGATATGTGTTTGGTAATCGCAATGGTCAGTTCAAAATCGATTTTTACACCAGATTTTTGGACGACATCTTTATATTGACAGAAGGTTCAATTAATGATGTGGGGACCTTCATGGACCATCTCAATTCCAGCACGTCTTTTTTGAATTTTACATTTGTAGAGTCTGATTCTAGAATTTATCTGGACGTAGACTTGTACAAAGATATTTCTGCTGGTAGCTTCAAGGCCAAAATATACCGTAAGAGTTCCTATTCTAACACCATGTTACACTTTACTAGTGCCCACCCTGGACACCAAAAAAGAGGGGTAGTCAAGGGGCAACTTGTGCGCTCTGCTCGAATGGTAACTGATGATGAACCCTTTTTAGAAGAATGTGAGTTTATTAAGGGATTGTTTCTACACAGAGGTTACCCAGACAAGTTTATTCACGACCTGGTTGCTGAGGTCAAGACTAAAAGGTATGGGGGTGTTTATAAACCTATTTTACAAAGCAGTTTGTTCACAAGTTGTCCACTAGAACATTCACCTCCAGTTATGCCTGAAGTCTTTGTAGACAATAAGAAAGTAGACGCTTCTATTTCTTTCATCACTAACTATAGTGCTGAGATTCATTTAATCAAGGAGGTGTTTGTCAGGAACTGGAGTATTTTCGGGAGTGACGATGCCTTACAAGCCAGGTTTGGTACTTTGCCTAGTTTTATATACAGGAGGGGTGACAACCTCAAACGGATACTAGAAACAAAAAAGGACACACGTAGAGTAGAGGGCACTTTCAAATGTGAGAGTTGTAACGTGCAGGCACATTGCCACTGGTTCGAGATTCAAAATTGCTGGGTCTTCTTTCTCCACTGCTGGCAGATTCAACTGTAAATCTCGATCGGTTGTTTATTTAGCTTACTGCCAGTCTTGCCCAGCGTTTTATGTGGGCAAGACTGACAGAGGTTTTAACGAAAGAATCTATGAGCATTTATATTGTATTAGGAAAAATAAGTGTGAAAACGCTTTGGCGAAACATGTTAATGACCACCCTCAGCACAGTTTTACTTTTAGGGTGTTAGGACAGGTCCCCTTTGACATCGGGGGGGGGGGTCCTTTTCAACTATTATTAGAGCGCCTAGAAGTGATTTGGCAGCTGAAACTCTGTTCTTATAGACCTCCAGGTCTTAATGACAGAGTAAGTTTAGCTTGCATTTTGAAACTCAGAAGTATGCAGAGGTAATTTTATTATTATTTTTTATTTTTATTCTTCATTTATGACTTATTATTTTTTATGTATTATTTCTTATTTTTTGTCAGTAAATCGGTTCCATTCATCATGTTTTGTTTTTCTGGGTTTTAAACATTTTATGTTCAGATACATTTTCATTGACAATTTTTCATTTTTGGTCAGTTGTTTGATTTCAAAACACAATTTGTAAAGACCTGACTTTTGTATGCAGTAGCACTTTAAGAAGCTTTGAGATCAGCTTTTTCCCACACATTGATGTCAGCGAGTTTTAACCAGTTGGTTGGTCCATTCAAATGTACCATGTGTTGTTATTGTGTATTTAAGGAGTTTTTTTTACATTTGTTATCTTTTGAAGTTCAGTTTTCTTGAACGAAAAGTGGATGTTAATAAAACACTTAATATTGGACTTTTTGCTGCTGGTTCTGCTGACGTGGATTTTTTTATTCATCTTAGTTTGTTTCAACTTTTGTTGCTTCAGTCATCCTACAAAAGGGCCTCATAGAAACAGACAACTGGCGCCAGAGCCATGGCCTCAAGCTAAACGCCAAAAAGTGTATAGTCATCCCCTTTGGCTGCTGGTTCTGCTGACGTGGATTTTGTTTTATTCATTTTATTTTAGTTTGTTTCAACTTCTGTTGCTTTGAAAAGTAGGTATTGTGTCAGGCTTGCTTTCCACATTCTGGGGTGGAAGAAAGGCTTTATAGGATGTCTGTCCGAATTCTGCACCTCAGGAACACTATGTCCTGGGTAGGGTCCAGGTGGGATTTTTGGAAGAGAGTCATATGGGAGAGATCTAGAATTGGCCTCCAGGGCCCATCTTTACTTGGTGCAAGAAAGATCCTGGAGTAAAAGCCATTTTCTATAGAAGACTGTGGGACAGGCTGGATGGTATCTTGGGCCATAAGGTTGTCCACAAGTGGAGCTGTTCTTCTGGGGGCTGGGGAATACCCCTTCTCTTTGGGAGGATGATCCAGATCATGAAGTACCTGTGTTCTGTTACTGAAAGTACCCACTTGTCTGAAGTGATGAGTCTCCACACTTGGAGACTGTGAGAAAGAAGTACGTAGACAGGGACGGAGGGGGGGGGGGGGATTCAAGATTGGCAGGTAGTCACACACTACCTGCCCGGTCTTGGAAGTGCATCCTCAGGTTGGTAGATGGTGTAGTCCTGGCAGCTTTTCTTGGTCTGGAAGAGGAAGTGGGACTTGAATGCTTCCTGATAAACAGGGTCTTGGACGGATAGTTCCTTTGAAACTTGGGAACTGGAGATACAAACGGATGCTTTAAGTCTTGCATCTCCTTACCATTTTGTTGTATGGACTTAAACAAGTCTGCAACCTTGGATCCAGATACAGCTAAATTGTCTGAAGGTGCATCTACTAGTTTAGCCCAAAAATTATCTGATAAAGCCTGGAGGCATAGCCAGGAATACCTTCTTAGGGCAGATGCTGATGCGGCCGACCTAGCCGAGGTCTCACCAGTATCATAGCTGCATTTGATAAAGTACCTGGTCACCTGAGAGGTCAGGGAAACAAGGGAGGACAGTTGGGCTTTGGCCCGATAGTCAGAGCGGTCCGAAAGCTGTTTAGAAATTTTCTATACAAGGGCTAAAGCATATTTAGACAAGTAAGTCTGATAACTGATGGCTCTGACAGCCAGACTTGCAGAAGTTTACACCTTTTTGCCCAAATGCTCCATGGCCTTGCTGTCCTTAGCAGGGAGGAGGGTGGCAGAGGGCAGTAATTTAGAAGCCTTGTCAGTAGAGACTGAGATGGTGACTGGGTCTGCACCTGGGCATTTTACCAGGAATTTAGCTGTCTCCGGGACCTTGTAAAACCTATCAGGTCTGTGGGGGGCTGGAGGTTGGGAGTCTGGATTCAAGGATGATGCAGACATAGCATCAAGAAAGGCTGGAAGTATAGGTGGAACAGCCGTGGGAGCTGGGGAATCTATATGGATCAGGTCATAGTATCGTGTTTGCACCTTAGTCATTTCTGAGGAGTCCCACTTGAAATGCTCTTTCATCTTAGCTATGGTTTTCCCAAAGGTGAGATCTTCTGCAGGGGAATCAACTTCTGCAGATTCTTCCTCTAGAGAGGCATATCCAAGTAGGGAAGGGAGTTGGGAGGTGTAAGGGAGGGATTCTTCTGAGGAAGAATCAGAGTACTCCTCCTCTTTCACCTGTGAGGGGTCTGAGGCCTGAGGCCTAGGACTCACTACTGGAAGAGGGATTGTGGAAGTCCCTGGAGCAGTAGGCTGCAAGGCCATGAATGCATTAAAGAGGCTTTGTGAGAAAGCCTGCCAATCTGGTTGACTTTCCCAAACAAGAGAGGTATGCTTTCTCTTCTTTTTTAACTGAAGGCTTAGCGGGCGTCTGTACAGGAGAAGGCCTAGGACCAGACGACTGCGAAGGTGCGGAGGGATCCGGCTAGTATGCCAAGAGCCTTGGTTTCCCTTTGGCGTTGGAGACGGACTTCTACAGAGCCTCCGTGGAGGTGCCTTCTGCACAGGGTTCTGCAGTTTCCGATACGGTACCTGCTATACCCAAGGTGATGGAGCCCAAACATTCATCCAGGCTGACGGCCACAGGATGAGAGTCAGATGGCGGAGGCACAGAGACAGTAGCAGGCCTTGCGGTCTTGGCCTTTTTCCTCGGTGGTTCAGTAGGCAAGTCGGAAGGTCCCTCCATACCTAACGCTAGAAGTTTCAGATATTGGTTCTCAAGATACAGGTTGACATGTGAAGTCTGCTACATAAGGTCTTAGGTACAAAGGCCTGGCAGATGGGGCAGGCCTTGTAATGGCGTGACTTTCCTAAACAGAATAGACAGAGTCTGTGGGCATCTTTGTGTAGAATCAGATGGCACTTACACTTGCCCTTTCTGGATGACATGAACAAGCACTAACATACAATGACTGAAAAAAGGTTCCCCAATGGGGTACTTAACTGAGTTTCGAGAGTATCCGACAGCTAGGAAGCCAGGAACACCTGACGTTCGACTGGCAGCACAGAATTTCTGAAGTCTGGTTTGTGCAGACATCACTTTTATTGCCCACGCTCTGCTAGCCATTTCAAATGTCCCACGCAGCATACGACTGCAAACTTTTGTACACTGGCCGGACGTTCGGGTTGCAAGAGCAGAAAACCCAATTGCACAGGATACTGTAACATGTGAACAGAAGGACATCTCCTACCTATCTACAGTACACAGTAGATAACACAAGTGCCACAGCAGAAAGTACAGTTGTGTACACTTACCATAAATGTAGATGTTCGAGTGTATTCACTGTTGCAGTCATTACATTTGGGTTATCCTGCTGGCAGGTTGCCATTAGTCGGCCTGAATTCCAAAGTCTTGGGTCCTGTATCGGCTGCTGTCACCTCTTCCCTGACGTCAGGTCGTCAGGGGTATAAAAGATGCAGCCGACGCCATTTTATTCAGTCTTTCTTGCCTCGCGGTGCCCAAAGCAGAAGCAGTTCACAAGTGCCGGTCGTCCGACTCCTGAGATTTTTGTGTTCGAGTTTCAGATCCAAAGTCTTCATTAAGAGCCAAGTACCCCGTTGGGGAAACTTTTTTTCTTGCTCCAGACCGATGTCAGAAAAAGTTAATAATTTTATTTCTTGTGGGAAGCAAATACCTGACAAGGACTTTCATTCTTACTGTATTTCTTGCCTAGGCCCTGACCACGACGTTGCTAGCTGTCGGTTTTGTGCTAGATTTAACCAACGCACTCTTAAGCGTCTGTACGATTTTGCATTTAGCTATTTTGGGTGAAGATTTAATTAATACACTGGCCGGAAGTTTGGGTAGCAAGAGCAGAAAACCCAATTGCACAGAATACTGCAACATGTGAACAGAAGGACATCTCCTACCTATCTACAGTACACAGTAGATAACACAAGCGCCACGACTTTCATAGTGTCAGACAACATTTTGTAGCTGATGACATGAGCAATGTCTGGTGAGTAGAGGATACTAGTAGAAGTGTCTCAAATGCTGTTCTTAAATGGTCTCCAAAATGTGAACTAACAGAACACACATGCACCAGCTGACTGCAGTAAGACTAGAACCACTACCTATCTAAAGAACACACTATGGCACAAGTCTGACTTTTACACTGTTACACTTTACAGTGGAAGACATCATCACTGTATATTTTGGAGAACATGTTGGGAGGTGTGTATGAAATGGCTGCATTGGCATGTATGACTAACGATTTTTGATCTCCAAGAGAATGGATTACTGACACCAGGATACGGAGTCATGCTCTTCTGACTACACATAAACACAGCAGTTGACTGCAGTGAGATTAGAACCCCTGCCTAATTAGTTACACAAGCTAGAGAACACAGTACTTAATGCGAACACCATGGCACAAGTCAGACTTTTACAATGTTGCTGGACACTTTATAGTGGATGATATCATCACTGTATGTTTGGGAGAAGATGCTGGGAGGCCTGTATGAAACGGCTGTGTAAGCATGTACGACTAATGATTTTTTATCTCCAAGGGAATGGATTGTCGACACTAGGATACACTCATGCTCTTCTGACTATGTACACATACTCAGACATACACGCATGCACACACCCCCAATGTGGCTGTTGTGATAAGTTAACCCCCACCTATTTTATTCCCATCTGCAAAACACAGTAGTTAATATCTGCGCCATCACTGAAGTATGCTTTTTCCTTATCAATGTTTTTTATTGACAATGACATCATTATATGATGCAGGTAACATAACCTGTTGTGAGAGTGGTGTGCAAAGTGTGAACTTTGAACTTTCTATTTTGGTTCCAATGTGCAGATATACTGTAAAAGACAACTTTTCAAACTAGATGTTATAAGCTGTTAGGAATAAATGTTGCAGAACTGAGACATATACATCTGTTTCTCAATATGTTGTGTACACTGCACACTTACTATCACACACATTTTGTTATCAGCATGGATGCAACTGTGGATGCACGTGTGTTCATATTTGTGATGAATTCCTGTCCATATTAAGGCATGTATATGCCAATCTCAATGTCTATTGTCCATATAAAGTTTTAGATAATGTAACAGTGCAGTTGTGCTGTTCAATTACTGTAGTGTAATTGACATTTGGAGCTATTACTGACGTATCCATTTTCATGTGCATAGGTGCAGTTCACACGAGTCTGAGAAAATGTGTGTTTAGTCACTCAAGTGCAGTTCACACGAGTCTGAGAAAATGTGTGTTTAGTCACTCAAGTCCCCTCCATTTTGTGGTGTTTTTACAAGGATTTTAATGGGATGAAGAATAACTGGGTAACAAACATAGTAATACATGCCCAATCAGCTCTTTCCGTAGTGCACCACTGAGCAATGGCAAAAGTGTTTGCACATGCGAGATTTCCATTTAATAAAAACAACTTGAACTTGAGAAGTACATATGCATACAGGCTATGATAGAAATAGCCAACAAATACTATGGTGTTAATATTGAAGTTTATATTGGAAATGTGTCATAACTTTTATGATATGAAGGACTATTGCTGTCCCCATTTGCGAGGAGTTAAGTGACAACCAAATGCGGTTCTCTCCTTAAATAGAAAAATAGTAATATTTGTATTGGCTCGTCTTCTGTTGCGCAAACACACTAAATGGAGAGGTGTGGCTGTCTGCACTCTGGATAGTACTGAGTGTAAAAAATATACATGCTGCCTAGCTTTCCCTGTGACAGCAGATGTAAGAGCATTGGGCTCATGTGTACAGAAACAACTACAAGGGGTTTGAATCCAACTGAATTTAATTGTTTCACATGTTGTCAGGATGGCATTACAGAAGTAAATGTGAGAATTCCTGCAAATATGAGAAGCTATGACTACAATGAATTACTTTATGAAAATAGTTGATTTATCTCAACAGTACACATATGGATTTGCATTTTTATATATTCAGCAGTCTAAATAAATGTTAGAGTGAATATTTCACAGTATTGTGTGTGTTCCTTTAGTGCAGCAAGTTTAAGCAACATTTCAAGAAGGTAACCACACAATGCCATAGGACATGAAGAGCCATTCACTGCCACTCAGCATTGGTGCATAATGCCAAACTCTTTGCAAACACAGAGGACAAAAAGTGAAGGGCTTAATTAGGTGGAATTTCTGCCATGTGTCTGGTGTGCAATTCTATTTCTAAAATGGTTTAAAGGTGTGAAAACGGGGTAGATAGAAAAGTGATGAAATGGGGCAAGCAGGGGGAAGAATAAAGTGGAAGCAATATAAGAATTTATAGAGGGAATTAAGAAAGAAAAAGAAGTTATGTACTCACCATAACGTTCCATCTGAGTAGGTACTTCATTTGTCTGCAACCTGTGGGTATCGGATCCGAGCCGGCAGCTTTCCAAGCTACAAGATCCGAGCTCCTAGCTCCTCCCCCTACCCATAATCCCCTGCTATGTGCTACATTACCTCAGATCGAATTTTTTGAACAAGATCTCTTTGGTGATCAGGAATCCCGAAAGGTTCGGGGGATGGCAGGGGGGGTTGGTTGCAGACAAATGAAGAACCTACTCAGATGGAACGTTATGGTGAGTACATAACTTCTTTATCTGAAGTAGTTACTTCATTTGCTCTGCAACCTGTGAGACAGAGTCCCCAGCTACCTAGGGAGAAACCCTGGGCGGCCTATGGAAGGATATTCCGAAGCACCGCAGAGCCAAAGGAAACCCTACCTCTCAATATCATATCCAACTTATAATGAGAAATAAACATATGTGAAGAGGACCAGGTAGCTGCAGAGCATATGTCATCCAAGGGGATCCTAGACCAGAAGGCTGCAGAGGTGGCCACAGCCCTCGTAGAGTGAGCGCGAATTCCCGTAGGAACTGGTTTGCCTGCAGATAAGTACCCGTGGACTATGCATTGACAAATCCAATTTGCTACAGTCACTTTGGAAATGGCCTTACCCATGGCCGATTTAGCAAATGACATGAACAACTGGTCCGACTTGCGAAAATCCTTAGTCCTGTGCAGGTAGAAACGCAGTTGTCTGTGCACATCCAATTTATGCAATGTGTATTCTCCTTTATTTTGAAAGTTTGGGAAGAACACGGGTAAGTTTATTGATTGATTGATATTTGACTCCGAAGCCACCTTAGGTAAGAACGACGGATTAGTCCCGAGGAACACTCTATCCTTATGAAAAATGAGATAAGGATGCTTCATACATAAGGCTTGAAGTTCTGACACCCTTTTGGCTGAAGTAATGGCCACCAAAAAGGCTGTTTTCATAGGTTCATAGGTTCATACTAGGCTATCTGCCCGAGGGCATTTACAAGCCTAGCCCATAGTTTTGTGACTTACGCCACCCCTTTAGTATGGGGAACTATACCCATTATTTTGCTGTGCCTCTGTTGAGCAGTGACACTGAGGTAATCCCTGGGGTATATCTGCGATCTCCCATCCATTGGTCAAGATTTCTCTTGAAGAAGGCCAGCGAGGTGCTCTGCCTCACATATACCGGGATTTTATTCCACAGCATAGGGAGTCTTTGGGTGATGAATCTATCCCTCCAGCGTGTCCTATTAATAGCCGTGTCGAGGTTTAAGTCTCCTGCCCTTGTGGCTCTGACGGATCTAGATTTTTTGAGGTGAAGCATATTCATCAAATCTGGGTTTGACATGGCCTTGTATGTTAGGCAAAGGTCACCTCTGAGTAAGCGGTAAGCGACTGAATAGAGCTGGAGTTCTTTCAGTCGGGCAGCATAGGACAGATGTTTGAGACCCTTTATCCTTTTGGTGAGGAACTTTTGTGGCCTCTCCAGCTGCTGCAAGTGTCGGGTCAGATACATTCCGAATGGGGCATTGTACTCAATCATTGGTCTGATGAGTGATGAGTATAGGGAGACTATGACCTCCCTTGATCTAGATGAGAATCCCTTCATGATAAGGTGGGCAATGTAGAAGGTCTTCCTAACTACTTTAGCTACATGGGTGTCGAATGATAAGACTACTATCAACCTGGGTCCCCAGGTCCCTGATAACTTCTTCTGTGCTCAGTGGATTGCCACCTATTTGGTAGCTAGGGGTAACCTTGTTTTTCCCGAAGGGTATGACTATGCATTTTTTGGCATTTAACTTTAGGCCATGGCTCTGGCACCAGTTATCCGTTTCTGTGAGACCCTTCTGAAGGATATCTGTGTCAGATGTGTTTTCTACTATGGTGCCCAGTTTGCAGTCATCTGCAAACTTTGTCAGCCATAACCCTCCTGTGTTTGCTTGTACTTCGGAAAAGTAGATGCCAAACAAGAGTGGGCCCAGGACTGAGCCCTGTGGTATACCACTTGTGACAGGCTTTGAGTCTGACATGGCGCCAGCAACTCTGACCCTGTGGGTTCTGTCACTCAGCCAGTTTGCAACCCATCTTGTGATGTATGGGTTAACATTTAAGCTGATGAGTTTTTCAATGATACCCGAGTGGGGTATTGTATCGAAGGCCTTCGCCAGATCGAGGTAGGCTGTATGGACTGCCTTTCCCTCATCAATGGCTTTGGTGACTGTTTCAAAAAGTCAACCAAGTTTAGAAGGCATGATCTGCCTTTGACAAAGCCAAACTGGGATGGATCCAAAGTCTGCAAATTCCCTATGTCTTTATTTATGAGGTCCATTATGATCCTCTCCATGGCTTTGCAGATAAGGCTTGTCAAGCTAATGGGCCGGTAATTTCCAGGGTCGGTGGAGGCACCGCCTTTGTGAAGTGGGACCACAGTTGCAGTGCACCACTCCTGGGTGCGTATCCAGAGGTAAGACTATGATTAAACAGCTGTCCTAGCTGTGGGTTTAATTCCTCGTTGAGTTCGTGGAGCACACAGCCGGGGACACCATCAGGTCCCATGGATGCTGTGTTTTTGCTTTGGAGAGAGCAGTTCTCACTTGGGCGTTGGAGATGTTTGGGGGCTGCAATCGCTGGTATAGATATCTCTCCTTTTGGGGGGGAGGAGGGGGGAGTTTGCACTGAACCTGTCAGCCAGTATGTTGGCAATGTCTGTAGGATCAGTAATCTTCACATCATTTTGAACTAGTTCTGAGCATATCTGGGAGTTTCCTCCCAGGTTTCTAACGTAGCTAAAGAAGGCCTTATGATTGTCTTTTGAGTCTTTAGCTATTTTTCTCTCAAAATTTGCTTTGGATGATTTTATGAGGGCTCTTACTTTTTACTTATAGTGATCAAGGGTGTCTTACCTTTTAAGGATTTTGCTCTATCTTGTAGTAGCTTCCTCCTTTTGTTGTAGAGTTTGTTTATGGCTGGGGTCCACCAGACTGGACGCTTGCCTTTGGTACAAAGAGTCTTTGTTTTGCTTGGGATTGCCTTATCCATGCAGTCCTGCAGGTGCTGGTAGAAGGCATTTGTAAGTGATTCAGCGGCTTGAGTACTGTTTTCCCGCTCGGGGCCTTAAAGGAGACCACACTAGTCTTTAGAAGTGTGAAGTCGGCTTCGAGAAGTTCTTTACTGTGGTCTTTTTATTTCAGGTGGGGTGGGATGAGGACCTCCAGCAAGATTAGTTTGTGATCTGATCTCACCAGTGAGGGGTATACTTCCGGTGTTGAACATTGTGCTCCCATGTTCGTGATGATGAGATCAAGTATGTTTTCTCCTCTTGTGGGGATGGTGACTAGTTGTTCCACGGCATTTGAGTTTATGAATTCCAGGAACTTTTGGGCTAGGGTGTTTGGGCTTGAGTAGTGTTCCCAGTCTATATTAGGGTAATTGAAGTCACCTAGTATGATGGTGTTTGGTGATACATTTATCCCCTCTAGTGTTTTCAGGAAGGCCATGTGAGGTTCCTGAGTTTGTGAGGGTGGCCTGTAACATGCTACAATTTGCAGAGCAGTCTTGCCTATGGTTAACTGCACCTGGATGGTCTCTGATGCATCGTGCGTTGCCACCAGTCTTGAGGTGTGGGTGTCTTTGATGAATATGGATACTCCCCCTCCTTTCCAGGACAAGAACTTTAATGGAACCGAAGCCATGGGTTCAAAGGGTGGGCCTGTCAAGGCATGTAAGACTAAGGCCAAATCCCATGGAGGCACCACCACTTTCACCGGAGGCTTCAAGAGGAAAACGCCCCATAAGAAGGTTTTACATAATTTTGTAGAAGCCAAAGATCCTAGTCCATCTCCCACATGGAAATGGGAGATGGCTGCCAATTGCACCTTAACTGAAGCACTTGCTCCTTGTCGGAATATCAGAGACAGAAAGTCTAGAATAGTAGGAATAGGAACTGTAAATGGATCCAAGCCTCTATCTTTAGCCCAGACAGAGAAACGTTTCCATTTGCTGTAGTAAATCTTCCTAGTAGTCGGCTTATGTGCTGCGACTAGAATGGCCTTAACAGGAGATGAGATACTGGGAGCCCTAGCCATCAGTGGAACTGGAGCAACCAAGCCGCAAGCTTGAGGTTCACCAGGTTTGGGGGTTGTAATCCCGCCGGATGTGAAATCAGGTCTGGAATGGGATCCAGTATCCATGGCGGAGATGCACTGCGAGACCGCAGGTACGGGAACCAGATCTGGCGAGGTCAGAATGGGGCTACAAGGATAACTCTGCTCCCCAACCGACGGGCTTTCTGTACTGAACTTGGTCATGAGCGGAAGGGGTGGATCGGCATAAAGTAGACCGGACGGCCAAGCATGGACTAGAGCGTCTCTGGGATTCTCCCCTTCGGGGGGAAGTATTGCGAAGTACTTGCTGCATTTTGTGTTTAAGGGAGAAGCAAAAAGATCGCAGCAAGGCCAACCCCATTTGCAGAAGATCTGCTTCGCAACTGATGGATTGAGAGACCACTCGTACGGAGTGAGAATCACTCTGCTCAGTTTGTCCGCCAAAATGTTGGACCGATCCGGAATGTGCATTGCTACCAGAAAGTGGTTCGTGGATATCGCCCATTCCCACACTCTCATAGCCTCCCGGCAAAGTGGTAGGACCTGGTTCCTCATTGCTTGTTTATGTACCAGACAAATGACATGTTGTCTGTCTGGATTACAATAGTCCCCAGAGGTAGAAGGTTGTGGAGAGCTTGCAACGCTAGAAGCACCGCCCTCATCTCTAGGACAATGATATGCAAAGCGGTCTTCAGGGGAGTCCACGTGCCTTGGACGGTTCTGCCCGAACAATGCCCCCCCCACCCAAGGCGAGAAGCGTCCGTGGTCAGCGTGGCTTGGGGGGGGCAACAAAAGGCCTCCCTTCCTTCAGCTCTGGGGCGTGGAGCCACCAAAGAAGGGAGTGCCTGCAAACTCTGCTCAGAGGAATCAGAGTATTCAAAGGATGGAGTAGCAGGGACCAGTGAACTTGAAGGGTCCACTGCAGAATCCTCATTCGCAGACGCGCGTGAAGGGCGAGACTGATTGCTGCTGCCATAGATCCTAGTGCCCTCAGAACTAATTCCGCCTCCAGGGCCGGGCTTTGAAGAAGAATTAGCACCTGACACGACAAGCTGTTTATCCTGTCCGCAGTTAGCATAGCTCGAGAAATGCAGGTATATAACTTGGCCCCTATGAACTCCAAGACCTGTACGGGGCAAAGAGAGGATTTCTGGAGGTTTAGAGAGATGCCTAAGCTCTGGGCAAGGGTCAGAGCATAATCTCTTGCCACGCAGAGCCGATGCCTGTTGGTGGCGGTAAGGAGCCAGTCGTCTAGGTACGGGAAGACCTGAATGCCCTGAAGTCTCAGGTGGGCTGCAACCACTGCCATGACCTTGGTGAACACCCTGGAGGCTGAGGTGAGGCCGAACGGGAAAACCCTGAACTGGTAATGACTGGCTCCCAGCCGGAAGCAGAGAAACCTTCATGATCGTCTGTCCATCAAGATGTGGTAGTACGCATCCTTGAGTTCTATCGAGCACATCCAGTCGTTCTGCTGCAGAAGGGGGAGAATAGATTGGAGTGTGACCATCTGGAATTTTTCTTTGGGAATGAACAGATTCAAAGTGGAGAGGTCTAGAATGGGTCTTAGGTCCCCCGTCTTTTTTGGCACTAAAAAGGACCTGGAGTAATAACCCGATCCGGACTGGTCTGGGGGGACGGGCTGGATGGCTCTTTTTTCTAGCAACTTCAGGATTTCTAAAGCTGCTGCCTCCCTTCGATCGGGTGGAACTTCGGGGAGGTGTCTGGTCGAGGGAGGGTGGTTTATGAAGGGGATGGTATAACCTCTGGATATGATGAGGAGCACCCATCGATCTGTCGTAATGGACTCCCAGTTTGACAAGTGCTCCGACAACCGCCCCCCGACTGCCTCCAGAGAGGGACAGCCGGGTAAGCCCTCAGGGCTGCTTCGCGGGTCTATCCGGGAAGGGTTCGCTGGACCCAAAGTTACGCGGTCCCCCCTCTGCCTCTGGGCCGGCGTCCTCCTTGTCCTCCTCTGCCTCTAGAGGACGAGGGGTCCGAAGCCGGATGGGATTGCTGGGACTTACGGAACCACAGCTTCTTTTGTCCCCTCTGATTCCTAGAAAAGGATCGTTGGGGATTAGAGAAGCGGGCCCCGATGCCATCCTTCTCGCTTTGGACCAGCGTCTTGCGAACGGTCTTGCCAAAGAGCAAAGATCCGTCAAAGGGTGCATTCGCAAAGGACGCCTTGAAGGGATACGCGAAATCGCAAAGACGGAGCCAGGAGTGACGTCGCAAGACGACCCCGGCTCCGCTGGCCCTAGCAGCTCCCTCCATGGCATGGGAGAGTAGACGCATGGACGTGTTAGAGATGGATTTCAGAGTGGCCATACGAGTCAACAAAACTTTTTTGTCCTCGACCGAAATGGACTCCGGGGGGGCTGCAGCGTATTCCTTAATTAAGTCTCGTTGCAGCCTAATGGTATGTGCCATATAGCTCAGCACCCTTACAGAAAAGGTCGCTGAACTAAACATCCGCTTCCCAATGCGGTCCAGTGTCCGAGATTCCTTATCTGGCGGGTGAACTGAAGAACTCTCCTGTGCGAGTTCTCTCTTGGTGGCAGCCGCCACCAGCATGGCATCCACGGGGGTTCCCTTGGCCCAAGACAATCTATCCACTGGGGGGCTAAGGATCTTGTCAGGTCGCTTCTGGATAGGCTCCACGGTGTCGGGCTCCTTCCACGTCCTGGTAGTAATGAGGTCTACCAGGGGGTCAGCCAGGGGGGACACCCAGGAGGTAGAAGGGCCTGCCTCAAATGCATCCAGGAACACAGATTCATCCGTGGAAGGTTTTTGGGCAGACCACCCCCCTCTAATACGCAACATTTGCATGATGTCTCCAAAGGAGACATCCTCGGGGGGTGACCTTGGGGAACCCTCCCCTTCATCTAAATCTGTGTCGGTTGTAACGGACTCGGGGGAGTCCAGGTGCCTCCTCTTGCACCGACGTTTTCGTGGGACCTCCTCGGTGGGAATGTCCGAAGAGGGCTCGTCAATGGGGTCCTGTTCCTCTAAGGGAACCAACTGGAGGGCTTGAGCAGGCTGTCCCGATGGTCGGATGATGGAGGATAGACCCACATGCAGCGGGGTTACGGGAGGATCCGACGCCCGAACCGGGGACCTGGAGGTCCTCGACAGTACCCTCTCCACAACCTCAAAAGCCGAAGGAGAGCTACTCTCGCCAGGCTCCGAGAGCAATCTCCTTGGCTCTGAGGTAGGGATTGGGATCGGACCCGATGCAGCCGGAGCCAAAAGAGAGGTGTGCTCCGAACCCAACAGAGCTGAAGACACACCAGCTCCCCCGGATCCGATGCTCAGCCCTCGGCCCCGAGAGCTCGGATCCGACAGACTCGAAGGCACAGTCGGTGTCGAAGCGACTGGAGCTATCGGCGCCGACGAATCCCCGGTTCTGAAAGGGCCCGGATCCGATAACTCAGAGACCCGAAAACGGGTCGGAGAAGGAGTAATCGGAGCAAATATGGGGGCCGCGCTCCCCCCACAGAGGGGGGGGGGAGGCAAGAGCACCCCCATCTGCATTTGGGTCTGGATGAATCGGCGCATCATCCGATCCATATCTGCTTCAGTGAGGCTTCTGGTTGATCTTGAAGAAGTCGTCGAGGCGGGCCGGGAGGGTCGCCTCGACGACCTCGAGGGAGACCGATCCTCCTCCTCCAGCTCCGGAGAAAAACGAGGTGAATGGAGCCGAGAGGGGGAGGATCCGTAGACCCTCGAGGGAGACCTAGCCATCTTAGACGGCGGGGCTGAGGGTCGAGTCTCAGCCCGCCTTTTGTGGGACTTTTGTCCCTTGTCCTTGTGTCTTTTCTCCACCATAGTGGAGGTACCCGAATCCCCCGAACTCAAAACCAAAGAGGGAGGTTGAGTCCCAGGTTGAGTCGGGGGGCACAGAAGGCACGAGGGCTGTCGAGACAGCCTGTGCCTGAGAGGGGGAGGAAGAAGAAGCAGATTCATGAGGCAACATGCCTGCCAGGATCAGCTTGTTCTTCCTGTCCCTAATAGCTCAGGGATTAAAGGCCGCACAGATTGTGCAGGCCGATGACAAGTGGGCCGCCCCCAAGCATAAAACGCACTGAGTGTGGCCATCCGCCGGCGAAAGCTTATGGCCACACTCAGTACATTTTGAGAACACCGCCTTAGGCCCTTCAGCCATAACACCACTCACACCAAAACACACCCAAACACTAAGAGGGGGGAGGGTGAAAGGCGGGAACTAACAGAAAAACTAGTTAGAAAAGGGGAACAAAGGTATCTAACTACACTATCGATAACTAACCCAGAAAAAACTACACACACACACACAAGAAAAAAAGATTTTTTTTTTTTTTTTTTACAGAAAAACGAAAAAGGTTCAATCTCACCAAAAAGCCAAGGAGCTCTTCAAAAGTAGCTGCTTCAGCCGCGGCAAAAAACGATCTGAGGTAATGTAGCACATAGCAGGGGATTATGGGTAGGGGGGAGGAGCTAGGAGCCCGGATCTTGTAGCTTGGAAAGCTGCCGGCTCGGATCCGAGATTGGATCCGATACCCACAGGTTGCAGAGCAAATGAAGTAACTACTTCAGATCAGCAGCTATCCACTTCAACAGTGTAATATGAACATGTATGTAAAATTGGATGAATCTGGACTGTCACCGCAACACAAATGGGTGACATCAATGCAATCATGTTGTGTAGCTAAATTGGACCGCATCAAGTGTGTCGAGAAGACACGTGCATAGTGGACAGCTATGTACGGGATGATTTTTTTTTGTGTGTGTGTGGAACAGCTGCCAGTTTTTTTTGTTTTTTTTTTATTATTTCAAAAAGAGAGGAATGTTGGGTAAGGGATGTATGTACATCAGGTTCAAGTAGGGTAGGTGAGAAAGCGGATGCAGACAAACAAGACAGACAGGGACACAAAATGTTCAGGGACATCGGAGGCCCATTTCCTTCAAAAGCATGGGGACACTGAGAATCTTAGTCTTCACTCTCAGAACGGTCATCACTGTTCCCTTCCTCAACTTCTTTTTGGAGTGCTTGATGTTTTGGTTTTTCTCTGCATTCCAACAAGCACCTTCTTCATAAGGCTAAGATGTGCACCAATGGTACATTCTACAACCTCGTGCACCATGCCTGACAGTTCCTGACAAAGTCCCCACCTACACCAATACTCCAGAACGGTACCACTGCATCAGCTGCCAGGATAATGCTGCCTGATGTTGAGGGCCCAGGAAGTGCACAGGCTGTAGAGGCAGTGCTGCCAGGCTGCATCCCGTGCTGGGCACTGGTGCAACAGCCGTTGGAAGGGTGGTAGGCTGAGATGCACTGGTTGGCCTACCTCCATGTGCTAGAAAATCATTTTATTAGTTGTCAAAAATGAAGATATCAGAACGGTGTGAACACACATATACACACAAAAAAGAGAAAGAGGATGGGGTAAGAGGAAAAAAAAAAGAAAAAGATAATTAGAACCATCATATGTCACATACAATAAATTACTGCAATAAAATATATTTTTTACTTTTACATGAACTATACTTTTAAAAAATCCAAAATAGGACTGAGAATTGTTCCAAATAATGCATGTAATCTGCGTATATTACAGGCAGGCTTTTAAAAGTACAGATTAATAACATTGCATTTATGCCAGTTTTGTTGAAATTAATATTTTTTTTTATTTTAGTAAGTATTTACTTGTGGGATCTAAACACACAATATCTGAATACACTGCAACAACAAACTCCTACAATAACCTTGAGCTACAGAATCAAGCATGCATGCTTGATTTTACAGTTAAGATATACATGCTTAATTTGCTACTAATGTATGGAAGAGCAATACTTTTAATAAAACAATTTTTAATTTGTGGTGCATACATACACCTTAGCTTATCTCAGCATTTCTAAGTGTTCAGCATGGGCCTCCCTGTTTGCTGAAACCTCCTGGACAGCTGTAAAATAAAGAGGAGAGAAAGAGAAGAGCATTATGCATATCAGTCTTGGCTATCTCCAGCTTTGTATACAATTTAAAGTTATCCGTATACTTACACAACTGTGAGATGTCAGCACTTCTAAACTCATCCAACCATTGGTTGAGTTGCTCCTGCTTGCGTCTTTTTAAGGTTGTTGTAATGTCGCCTGCATTGCTCTCCACTGAGCGATATGTCAGTTGCACTGGAGACAGCCTACGCTAGACTGTTCCAAGCATCTGATTTATATTGAGACCAGGTATAGTCCTCCTGCAAAAGCCTACGGCTGTGGCGCTTTACAAGGAGTGCAATGAATAGTCTGGACTCCTCTACACTCCATCTTTGAGGCCTAAATCGGACACTTTCCTTCCTAGCTCCTGCCATGTCTATACAGGTGATCTAGCAACAGTTAAAGTGTTTTTCCACTAATTTATATCGCAGTTTATGGCTAGTGTGAAAACCCGCACAGCCATGCCAACCATCTCTGCACGATGTTAATCAGAGAGCAACAATGCCAAAAAGAGAGGAAGGCAGTTTACAAAACAGGAAGGCTAATGTGACAGTTGTCATTAAATTTATGGCTTGTCTGCTGCTTTACCTGTTAGATGACTTTTAATACATGTATTGGGGTTGTATAATTTTTTATGACTCAACACATTTTTTGTGGGGCTTTACACAATGATAAAAGTAATTAGTACAATGTGGGATTCAAACCTATGTAAAAACAGGAAAACATTCTTCCACATAGGTGTTTTTTTCATCCTTGTCAAAGAAGAAGTGTTTGTAAGACATGCTCATCAACTATACAGACACACTAAAGATTGAGTGGCTAACCGTGTATGTGCGTGACCTGACTAGGTCCTGGTTTATGCATTCTCATGTTTGATGCAGGAGTAGGAAATGCATACACATGTATTACTTGCAGGAAAGATTTCCATGTTCTGGGTCATACCACACAATACAGTCAGTTTTTCAGCTAGACATAGATTACGCGAGTTGTGTTCATGACTACCACTGAAGTATGAAGTCCCATCCCAGGGCAAAAAAGAAACTTTTAATTACAGAAAAGTAAAGTTGTGTACACTTACCATAAATGTAGATGTTAGAGTGTAGTCACTGTTGCAGTCATTAATCCTGCTGGCAGGTTGCCCTCAGTTGGCCTGAATTCCAAAGTCTTGGGTCCAGCATCGGCTGTCGTCTCCCCTTCCCTGACGTCAGGTCGTCAGGGGTATAAAAGAACCAGCCAACGCCATTTTCTTTAGTTTTTCTTGCCCCAGATGTCAGGTGCCCCCAAAAAGGGTAGTCAAAATTTATATCCATATATAAAATTACATGCAGCAATATAAACGTTACCTTCATCCACAAGCAAATACACCACATAGGTTGTATAAATCAGAGAAGGAAAGATAGGTTCCATCAGAAGAAAAAGGGGGGTGGCGGGTGGGTAACCTGGACTGCAACAGTGAATACACTCTAACATCTACATTTATGGTAAGTGTACACAACTGTACTATGTTCTTCATGTTTCACTGTTGCAGTCATTACATTTGGGTAGATTCCCAAAGCTATGGTTGGGAGGCTGGAGCTAAATAGCATTAGGAGCGGCTATGAGACCCTGCAGAACTGCAGTGGCAAAGCCTGCCCTGGATTTAGAGTAGAGTGGCAGATGATAGTGCTTTGTAAAGGTGTGCACTGAACTCCAAGTAGCTGCCTCTAAAATGTCCTTGGTTGGTACTCCCCTGAGAAAGGCTGCTGAAGTGGCTGCAACTCTGGTGGAATGTGGCCTAATACCCTTAGGCACTGGCTTGCCGTGGTATAAGTAGCAGAAACGAATGCAGTGGCCTATCCACTTTGAAATAGTCTGCTTTGAGATAGCCTTTCCTTGTGATCCTGCAGCATATGCCACTAGTAATTGCTCTGTCTTTCTGAAAACTTTGGTTCCATCCAAGTAGAATCTAAGCCATCTGTGCACGTCCAAAGAATGCAGAATTCTTTCCCCCTTGTTCTGTGGATTTGGATAAAAAGTTGGCAAATGAATGGTTTGGTTAAGAGCCACACTGGACACCACTTGAGGCATAAATGCTGGGTTTGTCCTCAGGGAGACCCTGTCCGGATAAAAAATGATAAAAGGTTCCACAGCCATGAGTGCCTGTAGCTCTGAAACTCATCTTGCAGAAGTTATTGCTAGGAGCAGAGCTGTTTTCCATGATAAAAACTTTATATTAGCAGTAGCAGCTGATTCAAATGGAGGCAGGGTGAGTTTTTCCAAGCCATAGTTGAGGTCCCATGCAGGCAGTGGTGATCTCCTTGGAGGCCTTAAATTTTTGGCTCCTCTGAGGTACTGTTTTAATAAGGGGATGAGAAAAGACTGGTGGCTTTGCATTGTAATAAGCCGAAATGGCAGAGGCATGAATTTTAATAGATGAGAGAGATAGGCCTTTGTCTAGCATCTCAGTTAAGTACTGCAAAATCTGAGGAATATTTGGCACAGCTGTATCTGTTCCTTGTGCCTGGTTCCAAGCACAACATCCCTTCCATTTCCCGCATAAGATTTTCTAGTACTAAGCCTCCTGGATTCCAAAATGACATCCATCACAGCTTTGCTGAGAGGTGTGTTTTGTATGACTACATTATCCGCCATGCTGTCAAGTTTAAAGTTCTGAGCTGGCTGTGCAGGATCTGATTGTTTTGCTGGGACAGTAGATGCGGTACTTGAGGCAGGGTTCAAGCTGGGCATTGAGACAAGTTCCTTAATATTGGGTACCGGTGCTGGCAGAGCCAGTCTGGTGCAATCAGTATAATCTTTGGCTTCTCCTGTCTGACCTTTAGGAGTACCTTGGGGAGGAGAGGCAGAGGGGGAAAGGCATATACTGATAGGGCGTCCACTTTCCATGCTTGTCTGTGATAAATCCTTGTGCAGAATCTCTTTAGTTGGTAGTTGTGAGGGGAGGCAAATAGATCTATGTCATGCTGAAGACTTGTGGATCCAGCTGTCACTCGTGGGGATCCATGAGGTTTCTGCTTAGTTCGTCTGCCAGAGTATTTTTCCTTCCTGGCAGGAATTGTGCCTGCAGATGTACTTGGTAAGTCAATGCTGTGTCCCACAAAGTCATGGCTAGTCTGCAAAGGGGTAAGAATTTGTGCCCCCCTGCTTGTTTATATACCACATGACCGTGGTGTTGTCTGTCTATCAGTAGTTGTCCTAGTTGAAGTAGGTCCTTGAAGGCTGTCGGGGCATTTTTAACAGCTAGCATCTCTTTATGATTGATATGTAGATGCATTTGGTTTGAGGTCCATGTTCCCTGAATGCATCTTCCTGCCATGTGGGCCCCCCCCAGGCATAATCTGACGCATTTGTTGTTAGTGTTTGCCTGGCTGGGGGTAATGTGAACGGCTGTCCCTTGTTTTAGTAACAAGCCTTTGCCCACCATTGAAACTCCTGTTGCAGGCAGGGAATGAGAGTAATTATAGTTTCCAGGCTGTGGCAATGTTACGTCCAAACACTTTTTAGGTACCATTGAAGTTTCCTCATATGCAGTCTTGCATATGGAATTAGTATGATGTAGGATGCCATGAAGCCCAAAGCCTGCAGAATTTTTCTTGCAGATAACTGGGCCTTTGTTGCTAACATTTTGAAGTAGGTAGTCAGTTGTCTTTGTCTGGCGTGAGATAAGCCATCTGGGCAGTTGTATTTAAGCTTGCACCCAGGAATATTATCTCTTGAGAGGGTACTAGTTTTGATTTCTTTTCGTTGACTGTGTACCCTAGGCATGTTAGACGTTTTTTCACAAACGCCAGATGCTGTAGAAGGATGTCCTTGTTCTCTGCCTGAATTAGTCGTCCAAGTAAGGATACATTTGTATTCCTCTGTCTGCAGAATGCAATTACTGGTGCAAGGCACTTTGGCTTATCTACTGCGCCCAGGGTCTTTACAAAGGGCAGTGCAGAGAATTGGTAATGCAGTGAGCCAGCCTTGAATCTGAGGTATCTTCTGCATATTTGTCTGATTGGGACATGCAGGTATGCCTCTTTTAGGTATAAAGTCACAAGCCAAGCGTTCTTGCCAAGCATGGGCAGTAGCTGCTGCAAAGTCAACATTTTGAATTTTGGTATACCCAGGAATATATTCAGAATTGATAGGTCCAGTATTGGCCTCCAGGCCTTGTCCTTTCTGGGTACTAAGAACAGTCTTGAGTAAAATCCTTGTCCCCGCTCTTGCTCTGGCACTTGTTGAATGGCCCTCATGTCCATGAGGGATGAGACTTGTTTTTGTGCCTCTGCCCATTGATTTTTTGGCAGATCTGGCCAGCCGTTTGCCTTTGGCAGGGTATGGAAATGGAACTTGTAGCCCTGTGACATGGAACTTGTAGCCCTGTGACACGATATTTAGAACCCACTTGTCCTGGGTTATATGTGCCAATTTTGAGAAAAAAGTGCTAATTTTTCCCCTAAGGGTGCTACCAGGAAATAAGTGCTTGGTGCAGGCAGGGGAAAGTCATTGGGACTGTTTCCTGTAAGGATGTGATTTGTCTTCTCCACCTTTGAAGGTAGAAGCACCCCATTGCTTTGACCTGTTCATAGGTTCAACCGATTTAATGACGAAAAATAAGTAGAACATAAAAAATAAAAAATAATAAGTCATAAATGAAGAATAAAAATAAAAAATAATAATAAAATTACCTCTGCATACTTCTGAGTTTCAAAATGCAAGCTAAACTTACTCTGTCGTTAAGACCTGGAGGTCTATATGAACAGAGTTTCAGCTGCCAAATCACTTCTAGGCGCTCTAATAATAGTTGGAAAGGACCCCCCCGATGTCAAAGGGAACCTGTCCTAACACCCTAAAAGTAAAACTGTGCTGAGGGTGGTCATTAACATGTTTCGCCAAAGCGTTTTCACACTTGTTTTTCCTAATACAATATAAATGCTCATAGATTCTTTCGTTAAAACCTGTCAGTCTTGTCCACATAAAATGCTGGGCAAGACTGGCAGCAAGCTAAATAAACAACCGATCGAGATTTACAGTTGAATCTACCAACAGTGGAGAAAGAAGACCCAGCAATTTTGAATCTCAAACCAGTGGCAATGTGCCTTTTTTATGTTCTACTTCTTATTTTTCGTCATTAAATTGGTTCCATTTATTATGTTTCGTTTTTCTTGGTTTTAAACATTTTATGTTTAGACACATTTTCATTGATAATTTTTCATTTTATTTTGGTCAGTTGTTTGATTTCAAAACACAATTTGTAAAGATCTGACTTTTGTATGTAGTAGCACTTTAAGAATTTAAGAAGCTTTGAGATCAGCTTTTTCCCACATATTGATGTCAGCGAGTTTTAACCAGTTGGTTGGTCCATTCAAATGTACCATGTGTTGTTAATTGTGTATTTAAGGAGTTTTTTTTACATTTGTTACCTTTTGATGTTTGTCTGAAGAAGTTCAGTTTTCTTGAACGAAAAGTGGATGTTAATAAAACACTTAATATTGGACTTTTTGCTGCTGGCCCTTTTGTAGGATGCTTGTGTCGGCTGGAGAGTCGATTATGGCGCCTAGTTTGCAGTCATCTGCGAACTTGGTCAGCCACACTCCTTCCGTGTTGGCCTGTACCTCCGAGACATATATACCGAACAAGAGAGGTCCCAGGACTGAGCCTTGTGGGATGCCACTTGTAACTGGTTTGGAGTCTGACATGGCTCTAGCAAGTCTAACCATGTGGGTTCTGTCCTTGAGCCAGTTTGCAACCCATCTAGTGACATAGGGGTTTATATTTAAGCTGGTGAGCTTATCTATAATGCCCGAGTGGGGTATTGTATCAAAGGCTTTTGCGAGGTCCAGGTAGGCTGTATGGACCACCTTCCCCTCGTCAATGGCCTTGGTGACTCTTTCAAAGATATCGACCAAGTTTAAGAGGCAGGATCTGCCCTTAACAAAGCCGAACTGGGTAGGATCCAGTGTCTGTACATCCCCAATATCTTTATTTATGAGGTCCATGATGGTCCTTTCCATAGCTTTGTAGACCAAGCTAGTCAGGCTTATGGGGCGATAGTTTCCAGGAACCGTTGAGGCACCACCTTTGTGGAGAGGGACCACTGTTGCTGTACGTCACTCTTCGGGTACATATCCTGTAGTAAGGCTGAGATTGTACAGTAGTTTTATGTTTGGGTTTAGCTCTTCTTGGAGTTCATGTAGGACGCAGCCCGGGACACCGTCTGGTCCCACTGATGCTGTGTTTTTTGCTTTGGAGAGGGCTGCTCTTACCTGAGCATCTGAGATGTCAGGGGGGCAGCACTCTGCTGGGATAGATATTTGCCTTTTTGGTGGGGGGGGGGGTTGCGCTGAATCTGTCAGCAAGGATGTTGGCAATGCCTGTGGGTTCGGTGTATTTTTTGTCATTCTGGACTAATTCTGAGCATATCTGGGAATTCCCACCCAGGTTCCTAACATAACTAAAGAAAGCCTTGTGATAATCCTTAGTGTCCTGTGCAATTTTTCTCTCGAAGCTGGCCTTAGACGATTTTATGAGTGCCTGTAGTTTTTTGCTAATACTGATCAGAGATGCCTTCCTTTTTTGGGATTTTGCTCTATAATGTAGTAGATTCCTCCTTCTATTGTACAGTTTGTTTATGGCTGGGGTCCACCAGACAGGACGCCTGCCTTTGGAGGATTGGGTCTTGGTTTTATTTGGGATTGCATGAAGGTGTTCATAGAATGCATTTATAAAGGATTCTGCGGTCTGGGCCGTATTTTCCACAGGCCCGGGGGCTTTGAAGGATTCCACCTCGGTTTTGAGGAGTGTGAAATTTGCTTTAGAGAAGTTTTTCACTGTGGTTTTCTGGGCAGGGGGTGGGGTCGGGATGTGAATATCCAGTGAGATTAGTTTATGGTCTGATCTTACCAGTGAGGGATACACTTCTGGTCTGGAGCATAGAGCCCCCATGTTGGTGATGATCAGGTCCAGTATGTTTTCCCCTCTTGTGGGAGTGGTAACAAGTTGTTCCATAGCATTTGAGTTTATAAATTCTAGGAACCTTTGGGATACGGTGTTGGAGCTAGAGTAATGCTCCCAGTCTATGTTTGGGTAGTTGAAGTCGCCCAATACATTGGTGTTTGGAGAGACCTTCATATTTTCCAATATTCTCAGGAAGGTTGAGTGGGGTTCCTGGGTTTGGGAGGGTGGTCTGTAGCAGGCTATAAACTGGAAGGCAGTTTTACCCACTGTTAGTTGCACATGGATAGTCTCTGATGCTTCTTGCTGTGCCACCAACCTGGAGGTGTGAGTATCTTTGAAGAATATTGATACTCCCCCATCCTTTTGTGGTTCGGTCCAAGTTTTGGGGCCGAAAAGCATGGTATGAGGTATAACCTGGTAGTGCTGGGGTGCTCTCGGGAACCTTGAACCAGGTTTCTGTTACTGCACAGATATCGATGTTCTCCATGCTAAGGAGAGTTTTGAGTGCATGCATCTTGAGGATTAGACTTCTGGCGTTGAGTAGCATTGCTCTCAGTTTCTTATCCCTTGTGATACCTATGGAGGTGGGTTTGTCTTTTAAGCCTTGCCTAAAAAGGCACTATGGGGGTGGCAAGAGCCTTTGCCAATATCCGAAGGCCCAGGGGTGACAGGTGCAAGCCGTCCCTAGCGAAGCATCGTGGCTTGTCGAGCATGTCATCCCAGGCTGACAGGCATTGGATCCCCTTTAAATGGCACCAATACTTAAGCCAATTGTTGAAATTGATCATCTTGTCTTCATATTGTGGCATCATTCTTGGTGAGGGTAAGATGCTACTCAAGGTCAGGGTCATACCGGCCTGGGCTACATGCTCAGAGAGCTCCTCTATGTCTCTTTTCATGTAGTCCAGGGAGGTACGTCTCAGGTCATTCACAACAGCATGGACTGGGATCTGCCTCTAGGGTGTCTGGGTCTGCCTCTTTGAGGTCTGTCTGATCCAGGAAAGGACCAATTCTTTGTTGGCCAGTGTCTACTAAACCTAGGTGGCTGTACTTGTAAGAAATCTTTGACTGTTTGCATAGATTTAGCCTTGTCCTCCATTTTCTTTAACACCTCTCCTGCCTTAACACCAAACAAAGAATCCTGCTGTAAAGGTCCATCTAATAATTTAATTTTAACATGATCAGGCAGATTTTGTTCCTTTAACCAAGCATGCCTTCTAATTACAGAACCTGTAACTGTGGCCCTGCAGGAGGCCTCTAAAGAATCAAAACCACATTGCAAAGTATGCTTTCCAACTTGTTCAGCTGCATGCAATATATCCTGCATTTCCTTGTTTTCTGCACATTCAGAGTTTAACAACATTTTCTGTTTAAGCAATGCCAAGACATGTTGCTGATATTTGAGCATATGAATATGAAACTGACAGTTTAAGGCCCTTATAGCAATTGGTAGCGGATGTGTAAACCATTTTTCCTCATTTATCCAGTGCCCTAGAATCCCTGTCAGAGGGGGTAGCGTTTTTTTGCAGCTGAAGCCTTACCTCCCTTGGGACCCTGAGAAATAGTTTCTGGGTCTGCAGCAGGGTTTTTAAAAAGGAATTTATATGAGTCAGGAACCCTGTAATATCAGTCAGGCTTAACAGGAGCTGGAGGTAAGGAGTCAGGGGTACGGCTAGACTCCGAAAACACATCATCTACAATGTCTAAGAAAGGAGGGATGGCTAGTGGCTTGTGCTCAGGTAGTAACAAGAAATCCATGAGCCTCTTTTTAGACTCTGAAAAATCTTGGCTCTCCCAGTGGAAATGCTCCCTCATGGTATGTAAGGTTTCCCCAAAAGAATAGTCCTCAGGAGGAGAAGCTGAAGGTATGGATTCTTCAGCATCAGAATCCTCATGGGGGGGGGGGGGGGATATTCCTGATCAGTAGAGGAATCAGAAGAAATGGAAACCTGATCTGAAGAGTCATACTCAGTCTCTTGCCTAGGCCTCTTATCAGGAGGGGGATGGGAACTCCTGATCAAGGTAATCAAGTCTTTGGCCATTTTGAGCATCTGTTTTTTGGGCATGGAGGCCTGTCCACGTGGCTCTTGAGGTTGCTTCTTTGAAGGTGCTTTAGTCTTTGCCTTTGAAGTCAGTTTAATGCATAGATGTTTGGGTCTGAATACACCCTCAGAAGCCAGTGCCTGCTCAGCGGCTCCGGACCCATCTGAAGGATTAGCGTCAAAGGCTCCAATACCTCGAGTTTCCAGTGGCATGGCCAACTCCACGTGGGAGCTCGTAGCGGCTTGCGACTGTAAAGTAGCGGTCATCAGGGGCTGCGAAAGCGCCTCGCTGAGAACCAGGGAACCGGCGACTGGCTTAGGAGAAGCTTCGTCGTCGGCTTTGAGCCTTGACGGTCTTTCTTTTTCTTTGCATTTTTTGTGAACTCCGGTAGTCTGATGGCTTTCTGACGACATTTCTGGATAATTAAATCTGCATCCAAAGTAGTTTAAAGCAAAATCATACCAACGCTTAATAGTGTGTTGGTTAAATCTAGCACAAAACCGACAATCCAGAAAATTATGATCAGGGCCTAGGCAAGGAATACAGTAAGAATGAAAGTCCTTATGAGGTATTTGCTTCCCACAAGAAACACAATTATTAACTTTTTCTGACATCGGTTCTGGAGCAAGAAAAAAGATTCCCCAACAGGGTACTTAGCTTTATAGAAGACCTTGGATCTGAAATTCTAACTCGAAAATCTCAGGAGTCGGCCGACCGGCACTTGCAAACTGCTTCTGCTTGGCCACCGTGCGGCAAAAAGACTAAAGAAAATGGTGTTGGCTGCTTCTTTTATACCCCTGACAACCTGATGTCAGGGAAGGGGGCGACGACAGCCGACGCAGGACCCAAGACTTTGGAATTCAGGCCGACTGAGGGCAATCTGCCTGCAAGATTACCCTAATGTAATGACTGCAACAGTGAAACACGAAGAACATCATAATTGTCAGGATTCCCCCAGTCACATAGGATTCACAGAATATCCACTGCTATACATAATTATTGTTATGCATAATTATCTTTAGATTGTTAATTTTTATTAACAATTGCATGGAACAGCATTAACAAAATTTGGAGTGTGCTAGATTAGAACCCTGGCTCACCTGTATTATGGTCATAAAACATGCACCAGTTGTCACAGGAAAGGCTGGGCAACAGGTGTATTTTTACACTCATTACTGACCAGAGTGTTTATTGTCAAAGAGGACATGTTTGTCGGGCATGTTCATTAGTCATATAGACACATTAAGCAGCTGAGTGGTTAACCATGTACGTGTGTGACATCACAGTTCAGAAAAAAAATTAACTGCAGAACCATTATTGCACTGATACCCAACGTTAGACATGTAATATACATATCCTGTGTATGCTCAATCCACCTGCTATACATAGTTATTTTTATGTATAATTACTTTTATATTAAATTTTTATATAAATTACAGTGGAATGGCATTAATAAAACTTGGAATCTGCTGTTCTGAAACCCTGGCTCACCTGTATTGTGGCCATTAACTTAATACCTGTTGCCAGAGGAACAGCAAGGCAGCAGGTGTATTTTTTTTACTGATTACTGTGTATGAGTGCTGACCACTGCGCAATGCCGCTTAGCATGTTTGTGCAATGGAAGACCACACGTCAATTTCAAAACGATACATTGTTACAATGTCTCTATCGTTTGCAGGTGTTGTGCGTGCATGCTGACTGCTGTGCAATGCCATTTAGCATGTTTGCATGATGGAAGGCAAAAGAATCACAGGCCTAAAGCAGATGCCCTACGCTGACCGCCTTAAAAAACTCCAGCTATACTCTGTCGCATATCGTCTACTCAGAGGCGATCTCTGCTTAACATACAAGGCCATGTCAAACCCAGAGCTGTTGGACATGCTACACTTAAAGAAATCCCAATAACTCAGAGCTACATGCTCCAGGGATCTAAACCTTGTCATCACAATAAACAAAACATGCTGGAGGGATAGGTTCCTGACCCAGAGACTCCTCAGACTCTGGAATAGATTGCCCATACATGTCAAGCAGAGTGCCTCTTTGGACCTATTCAAGAGGAACCTTGACGTTTGGATGGGAGAAAGGAAATTCACCCCAGGGATCACGTCAGTCACCCTGCTAGACAGGAAAGTAAATAATGTGGGAAGAAACAGCCAGGGAATTGTTATGGCTAGGCTTGTATAGGCCCTAGGGCTGATAGCCTAGTACCAACCTATGAACCTATGAACCTATGTATCTTTTTTGAAAGTTACAATGTATACTTTTGGTCCAATGTATTACCGTTTGTGCAAAGATGAGCAACACGCAAACAAGACAGGCAATGGCCAACATAGGTTATTATTGTAAAAATTGGTTATTCATTTTTATTAAAAGAAAAATGTGGGACTTGAACCATGCTCTACACATCCTATGTGTTTCAATGTGTTTATCAGGTGTGCTACACACCCCACTCGATTCACAGCTGCAATTTATGCTGTCCTTACCATTGCCACAGAATCAAAAATATTTATACATTTCACTCTGTGCATGCAAATATTAATATTAATAAAAAAATTACAAAATGCATGTTAACACACTTTAGAGTTTTTTTTTTTTTTTTTTTTTTTTTTTACACAACTCAGGATTTGAACTACCATACTAATGAACCTACAAAACACACAAGGAGTGTCTTATCTCACTCTGCCACAGAAGCAACTTTGCAGGAGGAAAACAAATTGTGCATGCAAGCAATTCCTATTTCCTCCACAGTATTAACAAGATGTATACATTTGTATATTCTCACTGTCTGTCTGTACATGCGTGGCTTACATATTTAGTGCAATTATTGACCATACAACCAGTTATGAATAGGTTTGCAGCAATGCAGCTCTGTCTTCTCTTTGTATTGTGTTCATTCCTCTCTTATCTGAGCTACTCTCAGCCATGCAAGTCTATACTGCATTGTGTATCACTGTCCTTTAAATGTATAATGAAAATACATGACGATGAAAAACATTTTTTCAGCAAAGGCAAGGGAGCTTGCCTATTAGTGAACAAAAATGATAAATGTGTGCTGTTTAATTCCATTAAAAAGCCTGCTAAAGTTACTTCTACTCTTTTTAAGTGCATCTTGGGTGACACACCCAAAAGTTGGTCTGAACTGCTGTTGTCTTCCTTCTCCCTCCCACTAATCATTCACTGTTGCAATCCATTAGCAGCTAACAGTGAGTTAGTGCCTACAGTATGTCTACACCTGTTACACAAAGTCAAAAGTTTAGTATTCAGCAGTTCTAATGGGTTCACACCTTATTTGCATTTTCAACATACTCAGAGGCCTGAATGTACACAACAAGAAAGTAACCGTGTAGCTATGGAACTTGAAGGTGAGGAGACGTGTACTTGGACAAAACAGAAGATTGCTATTCCTTCTGATTTATCTGCAGGGAAGGCTTCTAATTTTGCTAAGCTACGATTGTATTTTTCAAGTATGTTCTAGATTTTGTAACATGTTACAAAGCAAATTATATAAGCAGTAGAAAATGGAACTTTTATCTGTATGCACTTCTTATAGTTCACTGTTGGCATATGCATTTTTGGCAGGCATTTACACCTCAGACAGGTTATTAACTTTCATCATAAGTGTTACTGTTAAAATTATTTTACAATCTTGTATGTTATTGCAGGGAAATGTAATGTACCATTGTTAATGACACAGGTGTTATGCTTCTGAGATGCCCCAGAAACAACTCTAGGGGAGTGGTGGGGACAGTGAGAGATAACTGGCAATCATAAAATTGACTTTTCTATTGTAAATGTGTACACATTGTGAGAATTGTATTGAAAGCATATATACCAACTGAATTATGTGGTATGCCTTGGTTTGTACAAACATTCATTTCTTTGTTGTTTTGGGGGTGGGGGAGCCAACTACCATTTGTGTGTCGCCACAACAAAAGAAAGTATTCAGGTAACAGCAGTGCATCTGACCATGAGGATTGATCACAGCAATGCAACTCCTGGCAGAGCCAGTTCTTGTGGTCAGGGGAGAAAACACTGTACTGTTACCTCTACTATGCACGTCACACCTGTCTGAAATGCCAGGACGCAGAGCTAGCACACAGCTTGGCTGTGTTCTTGTGGACACACACATTTCACCTTAAGTGCTCATAAAGACACAAAAGGTACATGGATCATTCGTGAGGCTTGTAGCTCATTCTGCCTCCGTGACCATTTGATAAATTATATAAATTTCTGCCTGCTTGCCTTTCTTACTCACACACATTCACTACCTTTTGTGTCAGCCTTGGCCTCCTGCCCACCCCCCACCCCCAAACAACACCCTGTGCAAATAACTGTACCACATCCTTAATTCTATCTTTTGGATTCAGTGATGCACCAAGTCTTTTGTCTGATGCACAGGGTGCATAGCTGACTGAGTGCTTAGTATATATGTGCTTGTGATGCTCTTGAAAATTGTACTGCTTTCCTACAGGTTTCTGCATTGGGTATATCTTTGATGAAAGAGGCCTATTAGTTGATAAAGAGCACACCTGTATTTACTGAAGTCAGTCCTGACGCACATTAATGTCATTGCTGTAAACCTCACATACCTTCTACTTGGGTACATTAGCAAGTAACAGTATGCAAGGATCTGCCATTCATTTGTGTTTATAGCCATTTACTTTCCTATTGCAGGTTCAACACTTACCTGGATAGTCCGGCAGTTACAAGTGTCCTAAATCAGGGCCGATTCTGTGTGATGCTAGAAGCACACAGCCATTACATGGGAAACCTTTGATGGAGATGAGAGTTGTGCCAGATATGGGAGTTGTGGTAACTGCTGGGGTTGCGAGCACACATATTCGGGATGATTGCCTTACTGTTACACACAACCTGGCAGTTAATGGAGTGGAAAACATTTCTGTTTATGTAGACTCTTCCCTGTTCTCCAGGAGGTTCTTTGATCTCAATGCATGTGCAGAATTCCTGTAGTGAATCTCTATCCACCCTGTAGTGCTCTACAATTTCCACCTCATGCAAACCAAGATGAGTTAAATGGGGTCTAAACACACTTCTTCTTGGCCGAGGTCTATTAGAAACAGCACAGACGTGGGCCTCTTGCATATACACCTAAAGAAGAGCAACAGCAGACCCCAACATTCTTTCCGTGTAGAATAGCTTCTATGGCTGTATTCCAATAAGTCTTGGAATTTGAGCCAAAACCTTCACTGAATGTACACAATTGCTTTATAGCTTGTTGAATAGCTCCTCCATCTGGGACTGGTGGATTAGCATACAATTCACCTCCTTATGCTGCAATTAGCATGTTCTGATGTTTACAGTGTTTGCGTGGCTCTACATGGCATGTAGAGCCGCTTGCAGAAAACAAATTGGAGCGCTACAGTGTATGGTTTGCATGCAGACTTTATTGAATCCAGCTCCGTATTTCATTTACTCAGACTGAGTTTCAAGCATCTTTTACTGGGAAACTGATTTCTGAACCATGAAGCCTCCAGGAATCATAGTGGCTCCTCAGTAAAAAGCATACTATGCAACAAGAGAGCAAGACATTACCTTTGAAGCATGTTGAGCAAAATACTCTCTGATAATGTACTGACAAAAATACCAAAGTGGAAAATAACCAAATAAGAGCATTAACTATGTAAGTTAATATTTAAACCGTGTTGAGGTCATCCCTGTGAGACATTACAGATTTAGTTGTACATATTCTGAAATTTCTGAAAACAAGATGTCCGTGTTCGCACACACTGTTCTTTCCATGCAAAGATCATTACATATAAACATCAGATGCTGAGGCCCTGTAAAAACCTAACAAATGGTAACAAAATGGCCAAAAACTAAGGCTGCTAAAATGAAATGTAACGCAAGGCGTGCACCATCTATAAGCCCATTCTAAGCAGGACTATGCAAGATTTTCCAATAATAAAACATCATTAACTGAGAAAGGAAACAAGTCAGCAACTAAACAAAAGAAACAGCATCACTTAAAGTAACAAGGTCTCCTGGGATATGAGACAATATGGCCAAATTGTGGCACTTTGCTATAGTGCCTTCTGTGCAGAACCTGCCCATCATTCCTGTGTCTGCATGGGTTTTCAAAGGATACTCTGACTTCCTCCTACATGCCAGAGATGTAATACAAGTAAACTCGTAGTCCTCCATATTCCCAGTAAGTGTGCATCCTGGGATGAGCTGGCACCCCTCTCAAGATTAAGTTTCATTGCTTTGTACCTGAATGCCAGGATAAGCTCTGGCTCCCTTGTGACCCTAAACTAAACTAAGCAGGTAACTAAAGAATGAACAAATTACCCAACAGATGAGCTATACTCATCACACTGGTAGACCACTAATGGAAACAATACATACATATGCATATGCGTATGTGTGTTTGTGCACAGATTCACTCATGAACGTCTATTACGGTTACTAAAGTGGAACAAATCACAGATTTATACAAACATTACCAAAGGGGCGCATAGCACAGTTTAGAATTTACTGGCAAATTAAACACAGCACACAGGTTACATGTGTATACTCAACACGTATAAGAAATGAAAACAGTCTATCAAGGCATTTTGGCTTAACAGTGTGACATCTATAGCCCTGTCTGCCACCAATCCCTGAAAGTGATAAACTACTCTCAAACAGTGCACACTGATCTTCTACAAGCAGCATATAAAACTCTACACTGCACACTTCTACTAAAAGAAGGTGACAAACATACCGGATTCCACAGTGCCAACTGTCGTTCACTCATCCTGCTGAAGCCGGTTGTCAGAATGCTTCCATCTGCAAGGAATATTGCTCTCATAGGGCGTGCACCTTCATGGGCCTTTGATTTTTCCTACAGTTCAATTTAAAAGTCGATACAGTAAACAATTTAAAAACAAAAATGGACATAATATAAAATGTAAACAGTGAATAACCGTAAATAATGTATATTTCAACACATGACAGCATACTTCAAGCCTGCAAAGATTAGGATTTAGATGCAACATATTTCCTATTTCTACAAAAAAACAAACAAAACACTCTTGCTCTTAAGCTCTACACTTACTTTCATGATACCCAAAAGCAGGGAAATTCATCACACCAGACCCAACACCCTCCCCAAAATACTAACACCTATACATTCTCATCTTTAAAACATCCGGTCAGTCACTGATCAACACATCTTGTCTGGATCACAAAGTAATGCTGTTACTTTTCCTGAAATTTGGAAATGACATTCTACCTATACAAAGGGGCTACAACAGCAAATTATACAACCACAACAGACCAACAGGTCTAGGTAGACTGGAAAAATACAAATCTTCCAATAAAAGACAGTCAAAATCTAGTTTTCAGTGTGTGTCGGTGGTGCTAAATCCCTCCGCACCCTGAAACAGGAGACTGCACTCCTGAACCCCCCACTTAATGTAATCCCTCCTTATCAATCAATTTTTGTGGAAAAGAACAACCCATTCTGGGTTTAATGTTTCTCTATCAGCAATAGCCTAGTATACACCTGTGAACCTATAATCTAACAACCACCAGGGCCTTTTTATATGCCTAGTCATAAAATCCAACCCAATTGTGTCAATGTATTATAGGAGTTTATCAGCAGGGGGTATGTTATTTAGAAAGTTTCTAGAGGTTATGTGGGGGCTATGTTAGCTTGGACATTACTGTCTGCCTCTGTCCATCAGAGACATGAGGGCTAGACCCAGAGTGAATTTCAGATTTCCCATCCATTGGTCAAGGTTATGCTTAAATAGGGTTAGGAAAGTACAGCTGTGTACACTTACCATAAATGTAGATGTTCAAGAGTATTCACTGTTGCAGTCATCACATTTGGGTTATCCCTGCCAGGGTAGCCCTCAGTCAGCCCAAATACCAGAGGCTTAGTATTTCTGCGTCAGTTGCCGTCGCTCCAGGACTGACGTCAGGTCGTCAGTAGTATAAAATAAGGTAGCCAATGCCATTACATCAGTTTTACTTGCCCTGTCAGAAGCCTATGGTGGGAGAATACCACCAGTAGAAAGTAAATACCAAACGTTCCTTGCAAAGGAGAGAGAGACACACACACACACACACACACACACAAGGGGGATGGAGGGAGGGGAAACAGGACTGCAACAGTGAATACACTTGAACATCTGCATTTATGCTAAGTGTACACAACTGCACTATGTTCTTTGTGTTTCACTGTTGCAGTCCTCACATTTGGGTTGATTCCCAAAGCTGAAAAAAGAGGTGGAGGCAGTCAAGAAGACTGGGAGCTGGCTAGGGTGCCCTGCAAGACTGCGGTGGCAAAGCCTGCCCTGGATGTGGAGAAGACAGGCAGGTGGTAATGCTTGGTGAAGGTATGAACTGATGTCCATGTTGCAGCACCTCCAGGATGTCCCTGGTGGGGACCCCTCTGAGGAAAGCTGCAGAGGTGGAGGTTGCTCTGGTAGAATGTGTCCTGACCCCCTGGGGGGAGGTTTCCCGTGTTGCGTGTAACATAAATGGATGCAGTGTGCTATCTATTTTGAAATAGCTCGTTTGGATATGGCTTTGCCCTCTGCTCTTGCAGCAAAGCTGACTAACAATTGATCTGTCTTTCTAAATTATTTAGTCCTGTCTAGATAGAATCTGAGCGGTCTGTGCACATCTAGACAGTGCAGTATCATTTCACCCTTGTTTTGTGGGTTAGGGAAAAAGGTGGTTAAATGAATGAATTGGTTGAGAGCCACACTGGACACCACTTTTGGTAGGAAGGATGGGTTAGTCCTGAGGGAGACCCTGTCAGCATGGAAAATGATGAAGGGCTCTACAGCCATTATTGCTTGTAGCTTGGATACTCTTCTTGCTGAAGTGATGACCAGAAGCAAGGCTGTCTTCCATGAGAGAAACTTTAACTCTGCTGAAGCTGCTGGTTCAAAGGGGGGCAGGGTGATCATTTCCAACACAAAGTTTAGGTCCCAAGCTGGGTGGGGTAGGTGCTCTTCTGGGTGGCCTCAAGTTGTTAACCCCTCTTAGGAACTGTTTGATGAGAGGGTGTGAGAAAAGAGGTGGCTCTGTGCTGAAATGAGCAGAGATAGCAGCGGCATTAATTTTAATAGAAAAGGACAGACCCCTGTTGTAGCAGGTCATCAAGGTAATCTAGGATGAGAGGTAGGGAGGGCTGTGCCGTCCTGACTCCCTTAGCCTGGATCCAGGTGCAAAACCTTTTCCATTTGTCAGCATAAGACTTTCTAGTGTTAGGGCATCTGGCCTCATGTATAATATCTAGAACTTGTTTGCTGAGATTGGCAGCTTGTGCGGTGGTCAGAGAATAAGCCAGGCTGCCAGATTGAGGATCTGCAATTGGAGATGCATGAATTCTCCTTCTCTCTGGGTCAGGAGTGTTGGGATCTACGGGAGATGCCATGGTGGCAGAGGTGACAGGCTGCACAGCAGTGGGTACCAGTGCTGGCGTGGCCAGTCTGGGGCAATCAGGATTGTCCTTGGATTTTCCTCCCTTATTTTGAGCTTTTGAGCAGTACCCTTGAAATGGGCGGTAGTAGGGGAAATACATAGACCAAGAGGTTGACCCACTGGAAGGATACAGCATCCACTTTCCAGGCCTTGCAGCGAAGCTCCCTGGTGGAGAACTTACAGAGCTGATGGTTGGAGTGGGAAGCAAAGAGGTCGACCCTCGGGGTGCCCCACTTCTGAGTTACAAGGGTGAAGGTTCTTTGTTCTAGCTGCCACTCATGTGGGTCCAGAAGATTTCTGTTTAAGCTGTCTGCCAGAGAGTTTTGAGAGCCTGGCAGGAATTGTGCTAACAGGTGTAGTTGCATGGCCGAGGCCATGTGCCAAAGGGTCATGGCGAGCCTGCACACAGGGTACGAGTGAGTCCCTCCCTGCTTGTTGACACACCACATCACAGTGATGTTGTCTGTTTTGATCAGTAGAGCCCCCGAGGAGAGTAGGGGGACTGAAAACTGTCAGTGCATGCTGGACAGCTAACATCTCTTTTTGGCTGATGTACAGAGGTGTAATTGATGTGGGCTCCATTGGCCCTGTATGCACTTGCCGTCCAGGTGTGCACACCAGGTATAGTCTGATGCATCTGTGGTGAGGGTCGGGGCGGTGTGGGGTGGTGAGAAGGGTAGTCCCTTGTTGTGGTAGCATGCTGCTGCCCACCAAAGAAAATCTTTCCTTAAACAAGGTATCATTGGTATAGGAGTTTCCAGGTCCTGAGAGTGTTGACACCAAAAGCTTTTTTGGTACCACTGTAGTTTCTTCATATGCAGTCTGGCATATGGAAGGAGTGGAATGCAAAAAGCCATGAACCCCAGAGCTTACAGGATTTTCCTTGCGGATAACTGGCGTCTGGTGGCTAGTTGAGAGAAATAGGCTGTCAGGTAGGTTTGCTTTTCCTGGTGTAAAGAATGCCATCTGGGATGCTGTGTCCAGGCTTAATCCCAGGAATATAATTCTTTGGGTGGGTACTAGTTTGGTTTTCGTTGATAGTATAACCCAAGGGAGGTCAGAAGGTCCTTTACAAAGGCCAGGTGCTTAAGCAGCTTTTCCTGACTGTCTGCCTGAATTAGGCAGTCATCTAAGTATGGGTAAATTTGAATATTTCTTTGCCTGCAAAAAGCAATGGTGGGAGCCAGACATTTTGTGAATACTCTGGAAGCAGTGGATAAGCCAAAGGGAAGCACAGAGAATTGAAAGTACAGTGATCCTGCCCTGAAACATAGATATTTCCTGCATGATTCCCTGATTGGGATGTGCAGGTAGGCCTCTTTTAGGTCTACGGTGGCTAACCAAGCATCCTTGGAGAGCATAGGTAGTACCTGCTAGAGGGCAAGCATTTTGAATTTTGGTATCACCAGAAAGGTGTTTAGAATGGAGAGATCGAGGCTGGGGGCCAGGTATCCCCTTTTCTGGGTACCCAGAAAAGTCTAAAGTAGAAACCTTGGCCTATCTGTTCTGCAGAAACGTGCTCTATTGCCCTCATAGAGAGCAGGGTAAGGACTTGCTTTTTGGCCTCTGCCCACTAGTTTGGGGGAAGATCTGGGAACCCTTTTGGGGTTGGTAGAGGGTGGAAATAAAATTTGTATCCCTGGGACACTATGTTGGTAATGGTAGCCCAGGTGCTTGCGTGGAAGGAGAGTTTTCCTCCTAGGGGCAAGTGCAGGTGGGCAGAGGGAGGGGGTGAAAGTGGAAAGTCATTGTGAGTTCTTACCATGAGGGTTGGCTTAGCACTCCCTGGTTTTGAAGAGGAGGAACTTCATTGCTTAGATCTCTGCATTCCCTGGGGCTGCTGTCTGGGGGGCCTGCTTCCCAGGGGTTTGGGCTGAGCTGACTTGGAGGGGGCAGGAAAGGACCAGTGCTTGCAGAGGCAATGCCTACCGAACCTGGGTGGCTGGACCTGCAGGAAATCCTTAACTGTCTGCATAGATTTAGCTTTTTCTTCCATTTTTTTAAGACCTCCTCTGCCTTGGTCCAAATAAGTTGTCTTTGTGCAAGGGATGCGTCCAATAATTTGGATTTGACATGGTCTGGCAAGGGCTGTTCCTTAAGCTAAGCATGCCTTTTAAGGACAGAACCAGTGACTGCTGCCCTGCAAGATGCTTCTAGTGTGTCAAAACCACATTTTAAGGTGTGCTTAGTTACTTGACTTGCAGAATGCATAAACTCCTGTAACTCTATTTTCTGCACAAGCAGGAAAAGATATTTTTTGTTTGAGGAGTTCCATGGTATGTTGCTGAAATTTTAGCATATGAAACTGACAATTAAGTGCTCTAATAGCAAGAGTAGCAGAGGTGTACACTTTTTTCCCCCATCTGTCTAATGCTCAGGAATCCCTATCTGAGGGGGTGGGATTCTTAGCAGAAGTTGCTTTAATTCCTTTATGCCCTTGAGAAATAACCTCAGGGTCAGCAGTAGGATTTTTGAAAAGAAATTTGTGAGAGTCAGGGACTCTATAGTACCTGTCAGGTTTCCTGTTAGCAGGAGGGAGGGTGTCAGGAGTCAAACTAGATTCCATAAAAACATCATCCACAACATCCAGGACAGGAGGAATGGCCAGAGGTCTGTGCTGTGGAAGATCTAAGAATTCCCCAAGTCTCTTTTTAGACTGAGGGTAGTCCTGACATTCCCATTGGAAATACTCCCTTAAAGTATGTAGGGTTTTCCCAAAGGAAAAGCCCTCGGGTGGAAAGGCTGAAGGAATGGATTACTCTACATCAGAATCCTCATAAGCAAAGAGGGGTTGCATGTCTTCATATTCAGATGCATCAGAGTAATCGGACTCCTGTTCAGATAAAACTACTGGGGACAAATCTCTTTCTAAGGTCTTCCACCATTTTAAGCATTTGAGACTGAGGCAAGGAAGCAGGTGCCTGAGATTGGGTCGGTTTCTTGGGTGTGGTTCATACCTTGGGCCTTAGAAACTCAGTAGTTTTCGAAAGAACGGTAGACACGAAGGAAGTTGGTCTGTGTCAACAATCGGTAGTGCGAAGTACTTCCTCGGTGCCTGCTCAGCAGCTCCAGACCCATCCAAGGTAGAAGGTAGAGATATCCACAGGATTCTTAGTTGATGAAGAGTCTCGCGGCATACCAGACTCCGAACGGGTCTCGGTAGCAGCCTGCGAATCCACAGAAACGGGCATCAGGGGCTGCACTGAGGACCAGAGAACTGACGACTAGCTTAATGGAAGTGCCGTTGGTAGGTTTGGACCTTTATCCTTACTTTTTTTGGAAGATCTGCTGTCGGATGGCTTACCGAAGCCATATCAAAATTAGAGGACTGAGAGCGAAAATATCTAGCTACAATAAGGGCCTGATGATGTATAGTTCTGGCATTGAACAAAGCACAAAAGCGAGGGACATCTTGGTCTGGGCCTAAGCAAGTGATGCAGTAAGAATGAAAGTATTGGTGTGGTATTTGCTTTCCACAGGTGAGACAATTAACTTTTTCTGACATCGGTTAGAGCAGGAAAAAAGGATCCCCAACAGGGTACTTAGCTTTAGAAGACTTCAACTTCAATTCGGAAAATGAAAACTCAGGTAGCGGCTGACTGGCATTCGTGTGAACTGCTTCTGCTTCTGGCTCCTCGGCATGAAAGCCTGATGTAATGGCGTCGGCTGCCTTATTTTATACTACTGACGACCTGACGTCACTCCTGGAGCGACTGCAACCAACGCAGAAATACTAAGCCACTGGTATTCGGGCCGACTGAGGGCTAACCCTGGCAGGGATAACCCAAATGTGATGACTGCAACAGTGAAACACGAAGAACATGGGACTCTGCTTCACACAGATGGGGATCCTGTTCCAGGGCATGGGGATCCTCTGAGACACAGCTGTCTCGCTAACATGTCTTCTTTATGTCACAAACAAAATTTAAATCCTTGGACCTTGTGGTTTTTGATACTGTTTATTTTGTGGATGTGCAAAAGGTCCATCAGGGCTGGATCAGGGGACGCCTTGTATGCCAGGCATAGATTGCCTTCAGTAACCTGTAGGACACAGAGTACAGAGACCCAGCTTTAAGGTAACCCATATAAGACAATGTGTTTACACTCTAGATTTTCCTGGTAAGGAGCCTTTGTGAGAGCTCCAACTGTTGCATATGTCTGGTCAGTTACATGCAGTGAATACATATTCCTGATTTTAGCCAGAACTTTTTTTTTTTGTGTTAAATACCGTATTAAGGTTAGGATTCCACCAGTGTGATTTGTTTTGGGCTTTCTAATGGGTACAGCAGCTGCTACACAATATTTTACATGGCTGCACAGGGTCTCTGAGAAGAATTCTGCATAGGGAGAGGCACTGGAGTTTTTTTTGCAAACGATCACTTAATAGGATGTAGTTTGTTTTGGAATAGTTCCTAACTGTTGCAGGGTTTGCTGGGTAACAGACATAATTTTTTATTTCAAGAGAGATGGTTTTGTAGTCAACCTCACCAGGGTGGCCATGACACAGGGGGGAAGGGCGGCACGGTCAGACAGAGGTGAGTACCCGTTCAGTATGTTTGAACCTCTGGTGAGTGTACACACTTATCTGGAAAAGAATATTTATGGTGATAAAGTCCAGGAATTGCTGTGCCTGTGAGTATAAAGTGGTGCAAGTTTCCCAGCCTACTGAGGGGTAGTTAACGTCTCCAATGAATAAGGTATTTGGTTTAATGGTGAGCGTGTCCAGTAGGTCTAATTATGAGCTATGGGATTCCTGGGACATAGAGGGTGGCCTACAGCTTACTAGAATATGGTATGGGACTGCCTACGGTGATTTTCATATGGATAAATTCCTGGGCATCATCCTGGTATGACTCCCACAGATTACCCCATCTCTGGAACAGTCTTCCATGCTAACAAATATTCAAATCCCCTGGAGAGACACTGTAAACAAAGCCAATTACTGAAGTCAGCTATCTTTTGTTCGTATTGTGGCATCATCCATAGTGAAGGTAGTATGCTGCTCAATGCAAGGCACACACCTGATGGAAACAAATGGAGATCAACAATGTCTCTCCTCATATAGTCAAAGGAAGTACATCTCAGATCAGGACATCCATGTGAAGCAGAGCTCCTCCCTAATCCAATTCAAGTGCAACCTGGACAATTGGATAGAGAACAGGAAACCCATCCCTGGTTTGGCACCTGTGTCTCTAATGGACACAGGGAGCCTGTAAATGGTTCATCTCCCAAGCCCCTGCTTACACTTATCAAGGGTATCAGAACTTGTCAGAGATTTGGGATGCATGGCTAGGCTTAAAAAGGCCCTTGTAGTCGTTAGCCTAGTAAACACCTAGGAATCAATGTAGAGTTATGCTTGTTGTTAATGCAGATTCAGACTTCGCCATCTTTGCTTCTGCTGTGCAGCTGATGATCTAAATGTGTTGAAGGCAATGAAGCCTTGCACTGCCAGAGCACTTACTGCGGATTTAAACAATGTCTTAGTAATAGCACAGATGTCTACATTCTCTGCTAGGCCTCTAACATTGAGCAGTAATACCTTTACGTTTTTTAGAATTTAATTTGCTATATTGATAGATTTGTCAATTTGACATTATCGGAAAAAAAAAAAGACTCTAAGGGGGTGGATAAAGTTTTACCCACTATTTGGAAGCCTAGGGAGAAGGATGCAGACCATTGTTTGCTAAGCAAAGTAGTCTGTCAACCATTTCTTCCATGCTGGCAAATATTGAATTCCCCTGGACAGACACCGGAAACAAAGCCAATTACTGAAGTCAACTATCTTTTGTTCGTACTGTGACATCATCCATAGTGAAGGTTGTATGCTGCTCAATGCAAGGCACACACCTGATGGAAACAAATGGAGATCAACAATGTCTCTCCCCATATAGTCCAAGGAAGTACATCTCAGATCATTAATGCCCACGTGGACTATAACAAAATCATAATGGTACCTGTGGTGTAGTGACCTGAGTGCGTGCAAAACTTGGCAGATCCTGGCTCCAGATATGCAACTAACAGTTATCTTCTTGTTCGGTATGGTAAGTGAAGCAAGTGTGTGTCATACAATGAGTCCTCTATGGCAAGAGTCCTGGGCAATGTGTTGGCCTGCCATATGGTATTTGCTTTATGGGGCTACACTGGGTATAGGCATGTGTGTGGTTTTTGGTGTTGCTTTTGGTGAGTGCTTTAGAGACTGCTCAGGATATATATATATATATATATATATAGATAGATAGATAGGATCACTACTTTTGGTGAATGCTTTAGATATTGCTCAGGATATAACACTACTTTTTAATATTTTCATTAATGATCTAAATAAAGCCTCCCAGGACAGCATAATAATTCAGTATGCAGATGATTTAACTATCATCTCATCCTCACATGATTTCGCCAGCCTCCAGAAAATAACCCAAGATGCTTTCTCCTCTATAGAAAACTGGCTGAATGACTCTCAATGAATGCTTAACCCAAAAAAACTAAACTATTATTCTCATCAAAACCTCCAAATACAGAATTCAAAATTCTCTCCCATAATAAAATAGTAACTAACAGGTATTATTCGCAAAACTTTTCTGAATTACTGTTGGCAACAAACTCTCCTTTGAACAACATATATTGAAACACTGTAAAGATGACCCATTTCAAACTAGGCAAATTATATCAACACAAACTATACCTTGATAAGCAAACTAGCAAACACTGCTTATTCCATCCCTTAGCAAACACTGCTTATTCCATCCCTTATGTATGACAGCCCCATTTTCACCAACATTCATACATCACTTAGTAGTAAGCTACAACAATGCTACTATGAAATAGCAAAATTTGCATCAAACTTGCCTAAGCGCTTTCACCACTGTACCACTCTCTCAAATCTTTCCTGGTTAGAATTCCACCACTACCTCCAAATTTCTCAACTCTTTATGGCCCATAAATTATTTTCCAACCTGATAGCTGCCCCGCTCTCCAACTCATCTTACACACATATACCCCTACTTGATCCCTCAGCTCTTCTGTGACAACCCTATTAAATGTAGCCAAACCCAACAAGAAAGCAGGACAATCCCTATATTCCTACAACATATCCAAACTATGGAATACCCTCCCCTTACCAAACTAGACTCCCTAAAGCCCTTTAAAGCCGCACTAAAAACCTACTTGTTACAAAATCCAACTGTGCATGTGACACACAATGCAAAACCCCTTAATTACATAACCCATTAAACAAGAACCCTACCTTGTAACACCTCTCATTTCTTTCTACAAGTGACTAGAACACCTTATTATCTGTCCATCACTAAGTACGGGTCTATATTGCATTGATGAATTCTTAAATGTTCGAGTCTCTAAAGGTTGACCTTTAGAGATCAAACATTTAAGTGTTTGAAAATGTAACAAAACAAAACAAAAAAAAAAAAAAAAAAAAGTAAACAGAGGTGCCCCCCCCCACACCCCCTACTTAAATATACCAACTCCGAGATTGCACTTCAGTGCATGGCAGAGCAGAAACGAGAAATTTCCCATTCCCTACACTGTTGCACGATCTTGGAGTTGGTATATTTAAGTAGCGGGGGTGTGGGGGTGCCCCCCTGCTTACACCTTTTAGTTTTTTTGTTTTACTTTTAGTTATTTATTTATTTTTTAATTTTTAAAGATATTCGAACACTTAACTGTTCGATCTCTAAAGGTCGACCTTTAGAGATTCGAACATTTAAGCGTTTGTTTATCTAATATAGACCCCAGGTACATAATTTCTGTGTTGTAGTTTTTAACTGTAATTTGAGGCTTGCTGATTAATGTATATAACATCTGTTTGCAATCGTATACTTTCTGTAGTACTCACTTGTTTTGTTTTTGTTTTTAAAACTGTGGAGCCTTTTCTCCCCAGATCTGCAATCAAACTGTACAAGCTTTTGTTGTTTGTTAACTGTGGAGCTTTTATCCCCGGGCCTCCACTGAAAATGGGTCCTGTGCCCAGAGGACTTTCCCGGTCAACAAATGCCAATAAATAAATAAACATTGCTGTTCGTAGGCTTAGGAGGACTTTGAGGTTTGGCAGCTTTGCTTTTTAATGCCTCAGCATAGGTTGGTGTGTGTGTGTGTGTGTGTGTGTGAGAGAGAGAGAGAGAGAGAGAGTGTGTGTGTGTGTTCTTGACAGCCTAGCTTGTATGCGAGATTTGTGCCTCCAGTGAAACAGTTTATTTTCATCTCTCACAAAGATTAAATAGTTGTCTTTGAACATGAGAAATTGCTACATTGTTTCAGGATGCCAATATTTATTAAGCTGGCTACAGACACATTTGGAAATTGCATATCCATGACATGTGGACCTGTATTTAAGTGGACTACTGAAGTTCATAGACTGGATTATGCAGAGGTCCCCTGGGTCGTCTCTAGGGTTTGGTACTAGATGTTAGATTGTAAGACTTTATATTAATGGTGCTTATTGTGCAAACTATCTGGTCTAAACTTGTCTCCACACAATGGTTTTGTTTTATCCACACTAAGCTAGAGGGTTCAGTTCCAAGGGAAGTTTTACATATATTATTTACTTTCTGGGCGTTTGTGTCTGTACAGGGCGCTGCTAACCTCTAGATGTAATTACACCAAGAAATATTCCTTGCAAATGTAATGCTACAACAAAATAACCATTTTATAGGACTCCTGCTGCCGTAGGTACTGGCCTCCTCCCTGGTTTTCAGTCATCTGTATTCAGTTTACTCCCTGACAATTCTACACTACCAAAAGGCCAATCTCCATTACCACAAAGACATATATGCAGTTCTTTGCAAACAACACCACACTTCTCACCACCAGCATCACAACTTACCAAGGGATGAAGCTTACTGAACAAACATACAGCTGTGTAACTAAATGTAGCTGAACAGTACAGGTTTTAATGCATCATGTCTACAGTAGCCTAAGCTATGTAGATTTATCCAACCTGCACTGGACGGCTTCTAAAAGCTTTGGGCTCCTTCCAGGGATTCATACAAAAGGCAGGAAGAGCCCCGGAGACTTCACAGCATTTTTTTTTCATGCATGTCCTAGGAATCAAAGAAAACTAACAGTACAACTATATGCAATAGGATACTGGCTGGGCTAGGGTTAGTATAATGGTTAACGTGTTTACATTACAGACACAAGGTACATGGTTTCATTTTCACTTTGAAAGGAAAATTAGCTAGGGTTAAAATGGCCAACAAGGGCAGCTAGCATTCCACTTACCTATGAACCTATAAAAAGAGATACAGCATGACAATTTACCATGAAGAACAACAGGAAAAAAGGCAGTTGGGGGGAGGGAGGGGCAGTTATTGCAATGACGATGCATTAGAACACGTAGTTTTATGATCATTTCAAAAACAGTACAGTTGTGTACATAAAGTAATCACCAATGCAGTAGCCCAAAGTATGTGAGTAGAGTTCCATAGCTCAGAAAGATGAAGTGAAACAGGGAGGAGTCCAATACCTATAACTGCAGAAGCCCACATAAAATTGTCCCAAGCAAAGGCAGTTTGGGACCTGGAAAAGTAATCTATTTTTTAATTCTTTGTAAAGGCATTATTGAGGACCACTTTGCTGCCCTTACAATGCTTCTAGAGTCCACCCCTTTCCAAAAAAGCAGCAGCAGAAGTCAATGCCTTTGTTGAATAAGCTGCAACTCTGCCTGGAAGGGGCTTGTTGTGGTGAATGTAAATGAAACTTATGTACTCACTTTGAAGACTGGGTGAAGATAGGTGAAGGCTGCCAGCCTAGCCAGATAGAATTTTGGAGATAATTATGTCATCTGTAAATATTAATGTAAACCACAGGCATGTTGTCTTAAATGGTAAAAATAGTGTTACATGTAGTAAAGCATTTTTGTCTTGACCATCCAACTCCCAGCCCTGTCTTGCTCTATATGTAAGCTTATCTTATACTTGTGTTTAGTCTTAAAAATAGCTAGAAACTAGAAAGATTAGACTAAGTGTTTTGCTGTGATGTCAGAACTGTACTACTTAATTATTTTAAGTATTATTCTGTGATCTCTGAACACTTGACTAGCACAGTGTAGTAAAAAAGTATTGCCTTGTGTTTTGAATATTTGTTATTAAATATTTTTTAACTCCTTTCAACTGAGGCTGTTTTTGTAGAGATAATTTAAGCTCTTTAGAGTACTTGTATGCCTTTGGTAAAATTGTACAAAGCCACTCCAATAGCTTTAGCCATGGGCTATACTACCACCTGGATAATTATACTGCACAGTAATAGTTGGACACCCTTTTAAGGGGCTTTGAGTAGCTGATAAATATTAGTGGGTGGTGGCAGCTGGTACTACCATTATAAGTCTGGGAAAAAGGGGCACAGCTGGAGAACCTGTGCCAGCCTTCTCCAGGAGTGTCTGTGTGGTTGTATAAACTCTTTTCAAAGTTTGTGTGTGTGTGTGTGTCTGTGTGTGTGTGTGCGTCTGTGTGTGTCAGCTACTTGGGCAGGGAGACGAAGCACTGGTTGGACAGAGAGAGGGTGCTAGAGATTTTAGATTGCCCACTAGGCTGAGATCTGGACCCTATAGCTGTGCCAGTGGGACCTGGAGAGCAAAGGAGTGACCAGCCCCGGACTGACCTATGTGCTCTTAAGAGAAAGTGCACTTTACTGTATGTATTTGTTACCCTTTCCTCACATACGAGATGCCCCTCACTGGTTTTAGTGGTGAGGATTGAGGCTCCTTGATTTCTGGGCCAGGGCATGGGCATCACATATTAATTGTTTGGCAGTGGTGGGATAGCCACACCACATATTAATTGATTGGCAAATACTAATTGGCTTGTAGTAGTGTGGGTAGAGTGAATTCCTGTAACTTGTGTACAGTGAGCTCTGAAGGTGTTTTGTACTCTCAAATCAGCCATGCAGTGAATACTCAGAGTTCAGATCACAATTGTTTTATTTCTTTTGTTAGCTTCGTCAGGGTGAGCAGGCAGCATGTAAGCAGATGAGTATGGAAAGCTGACAAGGAGCTAGCTGGCGGAGATGTGCCAGGCTAGAGGACTGGTGCATGGAAACCTGACTAAGGCCAGACCTGAATGCAGCCTTGTTTACAGCTGCATCAGAAAACAGCAACCAGGAGGATAATCAGACTGGCAGTGGAGATATAATACCCTCAGAGAATGGACAGCTCAACCTTTCTGCAGAGGACTTAAAAATCCATCTGGAGCTAAAGAGACTTGAGTTGGAGGCCAGGTGTTTGGAGATAAAAGCAGCACAGAGACTGTGGAGTCTACAGGCTGAGGAGAATGAGAAACTGCTACGCCTGGAAGCCGAGGAAAAGGAGCGGCAGAGGAAGTATGAGAGTGAAATGCTGACTCTTCGCCAGAGTTATGGAGGTAATGGGGAAGGGAATAACTGGACCTCAGAAGCACAAAATGACAGTAATTTTTTTCCGCAGTTTAAAGAGGGTGATAATTTTGATAGTTTCATTCATATGTTTGACAGGGTGTGCAAACAGAATGGTGTTGGCCAAAGGCTCTGGGTATGGTTCCTGACCCCCTTATTCCATGGTAAAGCTGTAACTGTTTTGTCAAAAGTGTCTGACGTTGCATGTTTTGATTATACTGCTGTCAAAAATCACTTGTTAGAATTGTTTAAGCTAACACCTGAAACGTATAGGAAAAAGTTTTGTGAGCATAGACGCAAGGCAGATGAAAGTGTGTGTGAATATGTTGCTGAACTGAGCACTTATTTCCACAGGTGGGTGAATGGATTTCAGGTCACCACTTTTGAAGGGCTGGCAGACCTTTTGGTGAGGGAAAAAGCCCTTAGCAATTTGCCTGAGGACATGAGGATCTGGTTAGCTGATAGACAATGTGCTACCTCAGATGAGTTGGGGAATAAGGAAGACCTATACCTGACAAGCAGGGCAGCCCTGCACAGGAAAGGGACCCCCAGTGCTGCTCATGGCTCTAAAGGAACCCATGATGGGCAGCACAGACTGCCCCAACAGAATCTGCCAGTAGCAGGGGAAGCTACTAGTCCTGGTACACGTCCAGGAGCTAAGGTTAAATGTTTTGAATGCAACCAGTGGGGCCATGTGGCATACAGGTGTCCACGGAGGCAAGGTGGAGAACAAAATGTGAGGGGTCCAGTGAGTGGGAAAGACAAAATGCCAACAGTAGGTTTTCTTGAGACAACAAGGGTACCAAACTACCATCCTGCAGATGTCCTGATAGGGAAAGACTTGAATGAGGCACTACCGTGTGTTTGTGCAGTTACACACAGTCAGGCTAGGAGACAAGCAGGTAAGTCTGGTAGCCTAGGGGAGACCCAGACAGACTGCATACTTGCAGCCAGGACTGGTGAGGTGGTTACTTCAGGGAGGGAGCTACCCTGCAGTAGCAGTGAGATTGAAGGTGAGCTACAGCTGCTTGTGGGTACTGATGTTCCCTGGGACAAAACTGCAAAGGTAGAGGTGAGTAGTAGTACCCAGGCTGACAGTGAGACACCACTGTCAGAGGATGTCAGACTTCCTGTGGAAGGGGAGCTGGGAAGGGTTACAAGGAGAGAGTTGAGACAAGCTCAGCTCTCAGACTCTACATTGCAAGGCCTGAGGCAGGTAGCTAGGGAGGCACCGGATTCTCAAGGAAAGGGGGAATATGTATATTGGGACAAAGCGTTATTGTACAGAATGTGGACCTCTGAGGGAGGGCTAGAAGGTGAGAGAGTACAGCAGTTGGTAGTGCCTAGAGCCTACCGTTTGGCGCTTCTAGCCACAGCCCATGATATTCCCTTTGCAGGTCATATGAGCATAAAACGTACAAAGAGGCACATTATGCAGAACTTCTATAGGCCTGGAATTTCCAGAGATGTAACAGGGTACTGCAAGACCTGTGAGCAGTGCCAAAAGGTAGGCAAGGCAGGAGACAAGGTGAGAGTAGCAGGAGACAAGGTGAGAGCTCCTTTGATGCCTTTGCCGGTGACTAAGGAGCCATTTCAGAGGGTAGCTATGGATATTGCGGGTCCTCTGAGTATCTAAAGTTCCACAGGGAAAACGTATATCCTAGTGGTAGTGGATTATGCTACACGAAACCCTGAGGCAGTGGCTTTGTCCTCCACTGAGGCACAGAAGGTGGCAAATGTGTTGTTAGAGATTTTCAGCAGGGTAGGTCTTCCAAAAGAAATACTGACTGACAGAGGTGCCAATTTCATGTCAGACCTGCTGGCTTGTCTGTGGAAGTTCTGTGGGGTGAAGCACACGAAGACCACCCCCTACCATCCCCAGACTAATGGTCTTGTTGAGAGGGTAAACTCTACAATCAAGTCCATGCTACGGGCATTTGCAGAACAGTTTAAGAGGGAGTGGGACAAATATTTGTCCCATCTGTTTGTTTACAGAGAGGTTCCCCAGAAATCCACAGGTTTTTCACCCTTTGAGTTGCTATATGGCCATAGGGTGAGGGGACCTCCAGATTTAATTTGATATGAGTGGGAAGGTGAGTGCGAGTCTCACAAGGAGTCTGTTGTGGCGTACGTCCTAAACCTCAGGACAAGGCTGAGGGGGAACTCATGGACTTGGCCCAGGAGAACCTGGCAGAAGCCCAACAGAAAAAGGAGTGGTATGACAGGAATGCTCGAGCTAGACAGTATGCTGTGGGGCAGCAGGTAATGGTTCTCATTCCTGTCAGACACAACAAGCTGCAAGCAGCTTGGGAGGGACCCTACAAAGTAGTAAGAAAGGCATGTGATATTAATTACATGGTGGAACTGCTAGGCAGACGGCAGGGGAACAAATTGTACCATGTTAACATGATGAAACCTTACCATGATAGGGATGCCCTTGTGCTAAGCATTTGCAGTGGACTGCAGGAGGAGTCTGAGGGAGATATGGGGACTGATCTCTTCAGTGAGGCTCAGGCTGACACCTCAGTGGAAGGGGTAGCAATGTCCGAGCAGCTATCTCCTACCCAGGTTCGAGAAATCTAAGCAGTGTTGCAGGAATTTGGGGACATGTTCACTGGGAAACCAGGGTGCTCCCACCTGGGGCAGCACCAGGTGGATACAGGAACCCAAAGGCCTATTAGGCAGGCCCCTTATAGAGTGCCTGAGAGAGTCAAACAGACTCTGAGGGAGGAAGTACAGGAGATGTTGGAACTAGGCGTGATTCAAGAGTCCAACAGATCCTGGGCCTCCCCAGTGGAGCTGGTGCCAAAGAAGGATGGCTGCACCAGGTTCTGTGTGGACTACAGGAAATATAGTAGTCACACAGAGTCAGATGCTTACCCCATGCATAGGACAGATGAGACCCTAGAGCAGCTGAGTGGGGCTAAGTATCTTACAACCATTGATCTTACCAACGGTTACTGGCAGGTGCCCTGGACTCCCAGTGCTAGAGAGAAGTCAGCCTTTGTGACTCCTTTTGGCTTGTATGAGTTCACAAAGATGCCCTTTGGGATGAAGAATGCCCCAACAACTTTCCAGAGGCTGGTAGATCATATCCTAGCAGGAGGGTTTGCCCTTGTTTACCTAGATGATATTGCCATCTACAGCCATTCCTGGCCAGAGCATCTTCAGCATGTCAGGGAGGTGCTGGGCAGACTACAGAGGGCAGGGTTGACCATTAAACCGAGCAAATGTCAGATGGGTATGGCAGAGGTCTGCTACCTACGACAGAGTGGGGAGTGGTAAGATAAGGCCAGAACCTGCCAAAGTGGAAGCCATTAAGGCATGGGCCTGCGCCTGTTACAAAAAGCAGGTGAGGGCATTTTTAGGGACAGCAGGGTACTACAGAAAGTTCGTCCCCAGTTATAGTACCATAGCTGCTCCCCTCACAGACCTGACAAGGAAGAACAGGCCAGATAAGGTAGTGTGGACCCCAGCATGTGAGCAGGCATTCCAGAAGCTTAAAGAAATTTTGGGAGGACACCCTGTGCTAGCCAGTCCAGATTACAGCAAATCATTTCTTGTGCAGGTGGATGCTTCGAACCATGGGGTGGGGGCTATACTTAGCCAGATTTCTTCCGATGGGGAAGAGTAACCAGTGGCTTATCTCAGTCATAGGCTCCAACCCAGGGAGGAATGCTATGCAGTTGTAGAAAAGGAATGTCTAGCCATAGTGTGGGCACTGCAGAAACTTCAGTCTTATCTGTATGGAAGGAAATTCACTGCTATGACAGACATCACAACCCCCTAACATGGTTAAACAGAGCCAACCAGCAAAATTCCAAGTTGCTAAGATGGAGCCTGGGGTTGGCAAGCATATATGTCTGTGCAGCACCGCAGTGGGATTAGCCATGCCAATGGAGATGGGCTCTCAAGACAGAGAATGGGGTAAGGTATACTCAGATAGATCTAACTCCCTCAAGCAGCATTTCTCAAGGGTCACTTGAAAAACTAGCTTGAGCTCTCGGGGGGGATATGTGAAGATAGGTGAAGACTGCCAGCCTAGCCAGATAGAATTTTGTAGATAATTCTGTCATCTGTAAATATTAATGTAAACCACAAGCTTGTTGTCTTAAATGGTAAAAAAGTGTTACATGTGGAACTGGAAAAAATGTAACAGTGCACTCTACTGACCAAGTAAAGCATTTTTGTCTTGACCATCCAACTCCCAGCACGGTCTTGCTCTATATCTAAGTTTATCTTAGACTTGTGTTTTCTCTTAGTCTAATCTTTTTAGTTTCTAGCTATTCTAAATGTTTTTCTGTGATGTCAGAACTGTACTACTGAATTTTAAGTATTTCTCTGTTATCTCTGAACTCTTGGCTAGCACTGTGTAGTAAAAAGTATTGTCTTGTGTTTTGACTATTTGTCATTAAATATTTTTAAACCCTTTCAACTGTGGCTGTTTTTGTAGAGATAATTTAAGCTCTTTAGAGTACTTGCATGCCTTTGGTAAAATTGTACAAAGTCACTCCAATAGCTTTAGCCGTGGGCTGTTCTACCAACTGGATAATAATATTGCACAGTAATAATTGGACACCCTTTTAAGGGCCTTTGATTAGCTGATATATATTAGTGGGTGGTGGAAGCTGGTACTACAGTACAGTCTGGGAAAAAGGGGCACAGCTGGAGAACCTGTGCCAGCCTTCCCCAGGAGTGTCTATGTGGTTGTATAAACTCTTCTCAAAGTAAGTGTGTGTGTGTGTGGGGGGGGGGGGGGGCTACTTGGGCAGGGATGCGAAGCACTGGTTGAACAGAGAGGGTGCTGGAAATTTTAGCTTGCCCATTAGGCTGAGATCTGGATCCTATAGCTGTGCTAGTTGTGAGTCTTATTGGGGACCTGGAGAGCAAGGTAGCGACCAGCCCCAGACGGACTGTGATCTCCGTGTGCTCTTAAGGGAAATTACACTTTACTGTATTTGTTATCCTATCCTCCTGTATGAGATGCCCCTTACTGACTGCTGGGTCAGGGCATAGGCGTCACACTCACCACAAAGTAAAGTTATGTAAAATCTTACCATAATGGAAGATGTCTTCCTCTTCAATGTTGCAGTATTCATTACAATAGGGATCCCCTGCCAAGGGCGGCCCAAAGTCCAGCCAGTAAAGCCTTTAGGTTGCTTTAAGGTGCACCACACATCACGTGTGCTCCTTGAGTAGCATAGGGCATACAGGTGACGTCTGGACATACCTTCCTCAGAAATGACAGCCCAAGTAGGAACGCCAGTCCAAGGAATAGAAGGATAATCAGTACATCCAGAAGAGACTTGGACCAGGCGGTGGAGGGGGAGGGGTGCATACTGCAACAGTGAGAAGGACATATACCATTATGGTAAGATGTTACACAACTGTACTATGTCCTTCCATTTCACTGCTGCAGTACTCATTACACTAAGGAGAGAGCCAAAGTTCAGGAAGCAGAGAGGAAGGAGGAAGGAACAGCAAAGCTCTCCAGGAAGCCATAAAGGACGGCCCTAGCAAAATCAGCTCTAGCTCTGAAATTTCATCCAACTTGTAGAGCTTGGTAAATATGTGCGCTTAAGTCCACGTAGCTGCCTCAAGAATAGAGTTAGTATCCAAACCCTTGAAAAAAAGACCCGAAGAAGCAACAGCACTAGTAGAATGAGCTTTAACAGAAGGAAGGCTCTTACCAAGAAAGGAATAACAAAAAGAAATGGCTTTAGAAATCCAAGAAGAAATACTTTGCTTGGACACAGCCAATCCTAAGGACCTAGGATGAAATTAAACAGACAGCTGATCAGAGTTACGAAAAGTCTTAGTCTTATCCAAATAAAAGCTGAGTTGTATATGCACAACCAATATGTGCAGCACCTTCTCACCTGCAGATTGTGGAGAGGGGAAAAAACATGGGCAAATGAACAGACTGATTAAGAGACAACTCATTCACCACCTTGGTATAAAAGGAGGATTAGTACAAAGGGACGCCCTCTACTTAGGAAACACCAAAAAGGAGGACAAGCTGTAAGGGCTTGAAGCTCAGACACCTGTCTGGCAGAAGTAAGGGCTAATAAAAGTACAGTCTTCCAACAGCAATGTTACAAGGAAGCTGAGGCTGCAGGTTCAGAAGGATCCAGAGTCAATTTTTCTAAAACAAAGTTAAGATCCTAGGGAGGAGGAGCAGGCTTCCTGGTAGGCCAAAGTGAAGGACATCTTTAAAAAACTGTTTAGCTTCAAATCTAACAGCTAACGGAGGTAATAAAGGCAGATAAGCAGAAATAGCTGGTAAGTGGGCCTTAACCGAAGAATAAGCCAACCCAGCAATTAGCAATTCACACAGAACCAAAGGAACACACTCAAAGTGGCTCCAGGTTATGAAAAAAACACCAAACAGAAAACCTCTTCCATTTGGATAAGTAGGATTTTCTAGCAGTGGGCTACTGGCCTGCTACAGGATCCCAAGCATGTCCTCAAAGTTGTCTATGTGGAATCAAAATCCTGTCACCCACAGTGTCAGCTGAAGAGTGGACAGGTGAGGGTGGAAGAGAGATCCCTTGTCTTGTATGAGTATGCCCACCCTGTGGGGTAACTTGTGATGACTACCCCTGGCTAAATGCAGAAGAAAAGGGAACGATGTTGTCTTGGCCAAAAGGGAGTCGCCAACAAAATTTTGGAGCATCCTGTTGAATTCTGAACAGGGCTTTTGGAATGAGGGGGAAGGAAAAGGAAAGCATAAAGAAACATCCCCTTCCAAGAAAAAGACAGGGCATCCACCTTCCAAACCAGAGGACCTGAGACTCTGGCACAAAATAGACAAAGTTGTCTGTTCAGAGGGGAGGCACAAAGATCAATTTAAGTAGCATCCCACTGGTGGACAATGTCCAAAAACACATCCCTGTGAAGCATCCATTTGTGGGCTTGAGTTATGGACCTGCTCAGACAGTCTGCCACAATGAAGGAATGTACACAGCCTGAAGAGTCACTCAGAACCAGACAGCTAGTTCCCACACTAGGAGTGCCAACCAACAAAGATAAGACCTTGTCCACTGTTTTATTGATATACCACATCAGTGTGGAATTGTCTGTAAACACCTTGAGAGGTCCTGGGTAGAAAAGAGGATAAAAGGCCTGAAGAGCCAACAAGAGCTCTCATCTCCTTGACGCTGATGTGGTCTTTCTGTTGAAGAGGCAACCAGACTCTCTGCACATTTAGGGAGCCAAAAGCTGCTCCCCAACCTGGCGGAGGCATCTGTGAACAGCTCCTGAGAGAGACAAGGTGGATGAAAAGGGAGCTCTGGACTGACAGTCAACTGCTAAATCCACCATTGAAGTTCCTGCTTGAGACATGAAAGAAAAGGAAACTAAGAAATCGAAGGGATGAGAATGCTGAAGCCAAACTTTCTTTAGAAACCACTGAAGTTTTCTCGCATGTAGTTTGGCAAAAGAAAGCATAGGAATAATGGAAGCCATGAACTCCAGAGCTCTCAGAAAAATCCCTTGCTGTTATTGAGGTCAGAGAAAGAAGGAACTGAATAAAGAAAAAAGAAGTTATATTCTTACCATAATGTTCCATCTGTGTTGTTGATCTTCATTCATTCTTGACAGATGGGTCTCGGTTCCATCCTCGGAACAGACTTGGCCATTGTAGCAAGCTCATACCAGCCAGAAACTCTCGAGCTAAGGCTACTCATAGTGCCTCTCTTCCCTTCAGACTGAGTTTGCCCATAGAAATAAAAAGCGGAAGCTTTGTCTGAGCAACTGCCCTACTACAGAACCAGGACTAGTTCTAAACCTCCAGGAGTCTTTGGAGGGTGGGATGTCAAGAATGAATGAAGACTGAAACACAGATGGAACGTTATGGTAAGAACATAACTTCTTTATCTGATGTTGTCAATCTTCATTCATTCATGACAGCTGGGACAGAGTTCCTAGCTACTTTATGTCCTGGGAGGCCCTATGGAAGGATATCCCTGAGCACCATAGAGCCAAAGGGTGCTCTTTCCCTGGAGACCATATCCAATTGGTAATGAGTGGTAAAGGTATGAGGGGTAGTCCAAGTAACTGCTGCGCAAATGTCATTCATGGAGGCTCTAGAATGAAAGGCCACTGAAGTGGAAACTGATCTGGTAGAATGAGCCTTGACTTTAGTTGATAGACTCGTTTTATTTTGTCGATAAACAAAGATGATGCAATCTTTCGACAAAGTGACTTTGGAAAATGGTTTGCCTAAATCGAGGACCTGAAAAAGACAGGAACAGCTGGTCGATTTTCTGAATGATTTAGTTGTATCTAAATAAAAACATAATTGTCTGTGCACATCCAACAAATGCTAGCAATATTCTCCTTTGAAAAATTTGGGAAGAAAACCGACAGGTCAATAGATTGGTTAATATTTGGGTCTGAAACAACTTTAGGTAGAAAAGAAAGGTTAGTCCTATGAGATACTCTCTCGTTATGAAAAATAATGTATGGCTGCTTTACACACAAGGCCTGCAATTCTGATATTCTCCTGGCTGAAGTGATGGCTACCAGGAATAAGGTCTTCCAAGACAAAAATTTTATATCACAGGTGGCTGCTGGCTCAAATGGTTGACAAATCAAAGTTTGTAAGACTAACGTCAGACTCTAAGGTTCAATGGGTTCTTTAAAAGGTGGTTTTAAATACATAACTACCTTTAGGAAGGTTTTGCAGAAGCAGTAAGATATCAAGGAAAAATTATTGAAGCCATTACAGAAATTTGAAATAGCTGCTAAGTGAATTCTGACAGTAGAGGCTGAGGCTCCTGACTGGAGTAAAGTTGACAAATATTTGGGGCTGAAAAGGGGTCAGTTCCTTCTCATTGAGACCAGATCACAAATCTGCTCCTCCATTTACTAATATAAAGTTTCCTGGTGGACGGTTTATGGAAGTATCTTTTGTACTGTGGAAGATGGATTATTCTGCCTGGCAATTGCCAGAAGTGGAGGTACCAAGTGGTCAGTTTGAGACTTGGAAGGTTGGGATGGACCAGCCCCTGTGGATAAGACAGCAGTCCAGGAGTTGGGTCCAGAGTCCATGGACAGTGAACTAAGTGAGGCCAAAGAAAGGGGAACCAGACTTGACGGGGCCAATAGGGTGCAATGAGGATCAGTTTGCTTTTCAACCATTGAGCTTTCTTCAAAAACTGGGGTATTAGTGGGAAAGGAGGAAAAGCATAAAGCAGTCCCGGGGGGCAATCATGCAGAAGAGCATCTCTCAGGGATTCCCCCTGGGGGGGGGGGGGGGATTAGGGCGAAGTAGGTGCTGCGTTTGTGGTTCGTGGAAGATGCAAACAGATTGCAGCAAGGCTGACTAAAACAATGAAAAAAAAGAAGTTATGTAATCACCATACCGTTCAGTCAGAGTTGTTCTTCATTTGTCTTCAACCTGTGGGATCCTGGATCCGGCACGGATCTGACTTGGCCACATATCCAGCATGTGATCCAAGCTCAAAGCTCCACCCCTACCCATAATGCCCCTGTCTCCTTCCTCCCTTCAGATCTAGTTTGCTGCCCAACTGACCTCTTCACCCAACCCAACACTATCTCAAACTAGGCATCTGCTTAAGGAAAAGGAAGAGAGTAAGAGGCATGCAGGAGGTGACCACATCCTCTACTCATCCAACCACCACGCAGTCTATGAAAGGCAGGGGGAAGGAGGGAGGGATGGCTGAAGACAAATGAACAACAACTCAAATGGAACATTATGGTGAGTACATAACTTCTTTATCTGAAGTTGTCTTCATTTGATCTTCAACCTGTGGGACAGAGTCCCCAGCTACTAAACACCTAGGAGGCCCTCAAGGAGGGATGTTGCGGAGCATGGCGGATGCCCTGTTCCTGGTTATGATGTCCAACTTATAATGCGAAATGAAGGTATGAGATGAAGCCCAAGTGACCGCACAGCAGATTTTGTCTAACGAAACTCTGGACCAGAAGGCTGCTGAAATAGCCATAGACCTGGTGAGGATAATCCCCTAATAGAGTACACTAGAAAAATACACTGGGAAATCCAACGGGCAATGGTGACCTTAGATATTGGTTTCCTCAAAAAGGGTTTAAGAATAGGAGATGAAAAGCTGGTCAGACTTGTGAAAGGATTTAGTCCTGTGCAAGTAAAATTGCAACTGTCTGTATACATCCAACAAGTGCAATTTATACTCTCCCTTGTTTTAAAGGTTTGGAAAAAAGACCGGGAGATTAATCACCTGATTAATATTGGACTCTGACGCTACCTTAGGAAGAAAAGATGGATTTGTACGCAATGATGCCCTGTCCTTATGAAAGATCATATAAGGGGGCTTGACCGACAGCGCTTGAAGCTCTGAGACCCTCTTGGCAGATGTAATAGCAACCAAGAAGGCCATCTTCCTGGAGAGAAACTGCAGATCTACAGAGGCTGCAGGCTCAAAAGGGGATGAAACAAGAACTTGCAAGACTAACACAGGATCCCATGGTGGCGTTGGGTCCTTCACTGGGGGTCAAAGAAGAAAGGTACCTGTTAGGAAGGCTTTACAAAGCTTAGAGGATGCTAAGGAAGCCATATTATTGCCAACATGAAAATTAGAAATCACTGCAAGTTGGTCCTTGACTGTTGAAGGACTGGCACCTTGATGAAAAATCCCTGCCAAAAATTCGAAATCTGCTGAAACTGCGGCAGTAAAGAGATATAGGGCATACTGTGAGGGCCAAATAGAAAAACGTTTCCATTTGCTAGAGTATACGTTTCTGGTGGAAGACTTCTGAGCCACCACCAGGATCCTTTTGACAGGTGAAGATAAACCAGGAGTCCCTATTATCATGAGAACTGGAGCAGCCAAGCAGTCAGCTTCAGACTGACCAGGTCTGGATGGGAATCCCTGATGGATGAGAAATCAGATCCAGAACTGGATCCAATGTCCATGGTGGAGCCAACAAATGAGAACACACAGAGAGGAACCACACCTGATGAGGCCAGAATGGGGCAATGAGGAGAGCCAAGTTCCCCAGCCTGCAAGCTTTCTGAAGGAATTTTGGAATTAAGGGAAGAGGAGGATAAGCATACAGAAGACTGGGAGAACAAGCATGAATCACAGCATCTCTGGGGGCTTCCCCCGGTGGGGGATTCAGAGCGAAGAACTTGCTGCATTTTGCGCTGAAAGGAGAGGCGAAGAAATCGCAGCAAGGCTGACCCCACTTGAGAAAGATCTGTTTCGCTAATGAAGGATTCAGAGACTACTCGTAAGGCATCAGAATAGACCTGTTGAGCCTGTCCACTAGAATGCTGGACCTCCCCGGAATGTACATTGCCACCAGAAAGCGGCTGGTGGAGATCACCCACTCCCACACTCATGGCTTCATGACACAGAGGGGTAGACCTGGTTACCCTGTTTGTTGATGTACCAGACCACAAACATATTGTATTGGATAGCAATCTTCCCTGGGGGAAGATGGGCATGGAGAGCCTGCAACTCTTGAAGCACCGCCCTCATCTCCAGGACGTTGATATGCAATCTGGTCTTGTAGGGGGACCACGTGCCTTGGACTGTCATTCCCAAGCAGTGCCCCCTCCCTACTAGGGAGATGTCCGTAGTCACCGTGGTCGAGGGGGAGGGCAGAAGAAAGAAGTGACCCCGGGCCAGATCTGGGGAATTAATCCGCCACAGAAGAGAGTCCCTGCACACCAGAGAGATTCGAACACGACGAGACAAAGGGAGATCTAAATTGGATCATTGGACCGCGAAGGTCCACTGAAGAACCCGCATGTGAAAGTCTGCCATGGGGAAGAGATTGATTGTGGCTGCCATGGACCCCAACGCCCTTAATACCATTTCCACTGTCAGAGACTGTGCTTGAAGGATGCAAGGACGTGTAAACTTCAGAGACTGGATCCTGTCCAAGTTAAGAAAGACTTTGGTTTGAATTGTGTCAAATCGAGCCCCAGTGAAATCTAACACTTGAATCAGGGCCAGAGAGGACATTTTGAGATTGATGGTAATGCCCAACCACTGGACTAAGAGAAGAAGGGAATCCCTCGCTTCACTGAGTTGATGCCTGGAATGGGCGACAACGAGCCAATCGTCCAGGTAGGGGAAGACCTGTATGCCCTGGAGTCTTAGGTGAGCCGCTACCACTGCCATCACTTTTGTGAACACCCCCAGGGGCTGTGGTGAGACCAAAGGGGAGTGCTCTGAACTAATAATGATTGGCCCCCAGCCAGAAGTGGAGGCACCTAAAAGAGCGCCTATCCATTTTGACATCCTGGAGATCGATAGAGCACATCCAATCGTTCCTCTGCAGGAAGGGTAGTATAGATAGAAGGGTGACCATCCGGAATTTTGTCCTGGCCACAAACCGGTTCAAGGTAGAAAGATCCAGAATGGGTCTTACCTCCCCCGTCGTCTTTGGCACCAAAAAGAACCTGGAATAAACACTTAAAACCAAGACTGGTCTGGTGGGGAACAGGTTGGATGACTCACTTTTTTAGCAGCCTTGCAATCTCCAGTGCTGCATCCTCCCTTTGCACTGGTGAAACGTCCAGGATGGGTCTAGGTGGATGGGGTGATGAGAGAAAAGGAACTGAACAACCTCTGGATATAATTTGCAACACCCAACGATCGTCCGTGATGGACTCACACACTGTTAGGTGTAGCTATATGTGACCCCCCGACTGTATCCAGAGACGAGCAGCCGGGCAACCCTTCAGGGTTGCTGTGCGGGTCTCTCTCAGAAAGGCTCATGAGACCCTTGATTCCTTGGACCCCCCCCTCTGCCTCAAAGGTAGCATCTATCAAATCCCCCTCTACCCCTGGGAGAAGGAGAGTCCCAAGTGTCCTGGGAATAGTCCTGAGATTTTTGGAACCACAATTTCTTGGCCCCCCTCTGATTCCTCAAGAAAGTTCGTTGAGGGGTGGAAAAGTGGATCCTGACGGCAAACTGAGTCTTCTCATTCCCGTCCTTTTCACTCTGGAATAAAGTGTCACGTACCGACTTCCCAAAAAGGGATGAAACGTCATACAAGGTATTTGTAAAAGACACCTTGATGGGTTATGAGAAGGCACAAAGCTGGGGCCAAGTGTGGCACCTGATGGCAACGCCTGTACTGGCAGCTCTAGCGGCACCCTTGGTAGTATGGGAAAGGTGTTAGAGGTGTTAGTGATAGACGTCAGGGGGCCATTCAAGAGGAGAAGACTTTCTTGTCCTCTGCTGACATGGACCAAAGGGTAGACTCAGCAACCTCCTTGACCAGGTCTCACTGTAGCCTAATTTCATGTGCCACAGAATTCAGCCTCACAGAAAAGGTTGCTGAAGTGTACACACCCTTCCCAAAATGGTCCATCGTCCTGGACTCCCGGTCAGGAGGGTGGACTGTGGAGCTTTCCTGTGCAAGCTCCTTTTTAGTGGAGGCCGTCACCACCACAGCATCAAATGGGGATCGTTTAGTCCAATGGGTCCTGTCCTAAGGTGGGCTCAAAACCTTGTCAGGGCTTTTGAGAATGGACTCCACTGTTTCCAATTCCTTCTACGCCCGAGATGTGATAAGATCCACCAAAGGATCTGTGGGGGAGGGACACACAGGAAGTAGAGGGTCCTGCGCCAAATATCTCCAGGAACCAATTTGTCTGATTTAGATTTTTTGACAGACCACCCCCCCCCACTCTGGCGTAGATTTCCATGATGTCACCAAAGGAGACATCCTCGGGGGAGGGGGTGACTGGAGGGAACCTTCCCCTTCCTCCAAATCAGTGTCTTCCATGAGGGACTCCAGAGGAGAGTCCAAATGCCTCTGTTTGCACGTATTTTTGCAGGGGATCTCCTCAGTGGGGGTCTCTGGAGAGGCCTCGCGAATGTCTCGCTGCTCCAAAGAGGGAGCGCACTGGGTCGAAGTGGCGGAAGACTGTCCCTGAGATGGTAGAATGGCCGGGTCCATGCCAGAAACAGAGGGAGCCAGGACAGACTCCTAAGATAAGATTGTCAAGGGTCCCGATGGTATCAAGAGGACTTTCTCCACCACACTGAAAGCTGAAGGGGACCAGATCGTCTGAGAAGGCACAACGATTGGAGCCGTAACCCTCTATCCCGACAGGGGAGCCGGAGCCGAACCTCCAGGTGCAGAGATCCCAAAGGGAAGGCTCTGCTCTGAAAGGCTTGGAGCTGATGCCATCCCCTCTGATCAGTCACTGAGGCTACAGCTCAGAGAGCCGGATGGATCAGAGCTAGTTGAATTAGACCTGCTCATGAATATAGTCGGCATCGAGGTACAAGGTACCATTGGAGCCGACCCCTTGACAGAGTGTCCTCAGATCCAAGGGCTCTGAAACCGGAGTTCGGATTGGAGAAGAAGCAATAGGAATGAATGCCGATTGCATGCCCCCAGCCCGGAGGGAGATGGGGCAGGCAGGACTCGCAACTGAATCTGAGTGTGGATAAACTTCTGCATCATCCTATCCAACTACACTTCAGAAAGGCTGTGGGTGAAGCGAAAAGAGGAGGCCACCAACACCAGCCTAGAGTGGCGGTGAGGGGAAGCCTGCACCGATTACCAGGTCAGAAGCACCTCCAGCTCCAGACAGAACAGAGGGGAATGGAGCCAGGGGACTCCGACCTCGGAGCCGACCTAACTTTTGTTGAAGGGCTCACCAAAGCAGAGCGATCCGGGGATCGCTTCCTGGCTCTGTCCTTGAATTTGGCAGATTTGCCTGACCTGTCTCCGTCCCCGGGCCTCTTGGCGGGAGTTTGAGTCCCAGAGGCCAAAGTACAAGCTAGGGCAGAAGGGACCTGTGCCCCGGTGGAAACAGAGGGAAGCAGACCCTTCAAAATTAACTTATTCCTCCTGTCCATCAGTGCCCAGTGATTAAACCCAGCACAGATGGAGCAGGAGGTATCTAAATGGGCTACCCCCAGATGTATAACACACAGAGTGTGGCCATCAGCTAGGGAGAGCTTCTGGCCACACTCTGTGCATTTTTGGAAGCCTGGTTTAGGTGAATCAGCCATAATCCTAACCTGAGGCCTAACAAGCACACACATGAGCAAGATAGAAAGGAAGTTTTTTTTTTTTTTTTAAACCAATGCAGAGCACGCAAGGGGAGGTGAAAAGGATGGAAAAGTAGAAAATATAACAAAAAAGGGAAAAATTAGCAGTAATAAAGACACTTACCCAAACTTTCTAAGCAGATCGCGATGCGGACAACAGTGCGGCAAGCAAGATCTGAAGGGAGGAAGGAGACAGGGGCATTATGTGTAAGGGAGGAGCTTTGAGCTCGGATCAGATGCTGTATATGCAACCGAGTTGGATCCGTGCTGGATTCGGGAACCCACAGGTTGAAGATCAAATGAAGACAATTTCAGATTCTCAGTCACTACTATGGGACATCTGCGAGGCAGGAGAATGCATCTGCTCACTTTGTCCGCAATCATGTTGGAATTCCCAGGAATGTGCGTTGCTATCAGATGCGGTTGGAGGCAATCTTCCATTGCCATACTCTCAGGGCTTCCTGACATAATGAATAGGATCTGATTCCTCCTTGTTTATGTACCAGACGGCTGACATGTCTGACTGGATAGCAATTTTCTCTGATGGAAGGGCACATTGGAATGCTTGCAAAAGTAAAAGCACCACCCTCAGTTCTAGGACATTGATATGCAAACTGGCCTCTAAGGGGGACCAAGTGCTTTGGACTGCCTTTCCCTGAAAATGCCCCCCTACCCCATCAGGGATGCATCCGTGGTCACTAGGGCCTTGGGCTGAGGGGGTGAAAATGGGCCAGCACAACTCCTCTTCTGGCTTCATCCATCAATTCAGATCCTGCTTGCAACGATTTATGCGGATTGGATACGACATGGGGTGTGTTAATAGAGACCACTGTGACACTAGAGCCATTGAAGCAGCCTCATTGTGGAATCTCACCAGGGAACTAGGGTGATTGTCACTGCCACTGACCCTAGTAGTTGTAATACTAAGCGAGCTGGAGCCATGTCTTGAGAGATTATCACTTAGAGCTGTGACCTTAACCTTTGTAATCAGTGAAGAGGTAGAGCAACCACATGTCAAATGTCGCTCCAATGAATTCTAAGCTTTGAGTGGGTGCCAGTTTTGACTTCTCTCTTTATTGAAATGCCTAAAAGCTCTGCCAGTTCTAGAGTGTAGTATAAGGCGTTAAGCAGTAGATGCTTGTTGGGGGCGGTAAGGAGCCAATTGTCTAAATATGGAAACACTCTGAATCCTTGCAGTCTCAGATGAGCTGCTACTACTGCCATACATTTGGTGAACACCCTGGAGGTTGTGGAGACCAAAGGGCAGTGCATGAAATTGGTAATGACTGGCTCCCAGTCGGAAGCGGAGATATCTTCTGGAGCCCTTGCCCAATTTTATGTGGTAATACACATCCTGAAGCTCTACAGAAGACATCCAATCATCTTTCTCCAAAGAATGAAGGATAGACTGAACTGTGACCATCTGGAATTTTGTCTGCCTGACAAACTTGTTCAAGATACTGAGGTCTAGAATTGGCATCCAGTCCCATGTCTTTTTTGGCACTAAAAAGAATCCTGAGTAAAATCCAGATTCGACTTTGTCTGATGGGACTGTTTGGATGACTCTTTTCGAGAAGCTTTTGAATTTCTTGAGCTGCTCCATCCCTCTGACTGGGTGGAATGTCAGGGATTCACCTTTGTGGCCTTGGATAAGGATCGAAGTGGGTACGGTAACCTCTGGTAATTATTGTCTGCACTCAGGAATCTGATGTTATTGAATGCCAGGCTAAGTGGTGCAGAGAGAACCTTCTCCCAACTGCCTCCAAGAGGCAAGCAATCAGGCCGCTCCTCAGGAGCGCTGATAGGGTTGCCCATAGAAAGAATCCCTGGAGCCCTGGTTAAGCGGGTCCCATCTGGCACGGTCGTGGAGTCTTCCTGATGAGTTTCCCCTCTGCCCCAGGGAGAAAACTCACCGTATGTGTCACAAAAAGGCCCTTGGGAATTCCTGAACCACATCTTTCCACTCCTCTGATTCCTGGAATAGGGTCGTTGAGGAGTGGAAAACGTATGCCCACAGCAGAAAGGGTCTTTCTGTCCTTTTCACACCTGGCTAATGTGTCTAACGTTTGGGCCAAACAGCGAGGAAGCAACAACAGGAGCATTGACGAAGGAAGACTTGAAGGTGTCTGTGAAGTCACATAAGCACATCCAGGCTTGACGTCTCATGACAATGCCTGCACCCATTGCTCTGGCCACCCCTTTAGTTGTATGTGCAATCAACCGCAATGACGAGTTAGAGATGGATTCTACGGTGGCAAGCTGGGAGGCAACCTTATTGTGTACCTAGTCAGACACTGCTCCTGCTAGGGATCCTGACAGTCCAGTGATTAGGTCCCTTTGAAGACCGGTGAAATGTGCCAAATAATTCAACGGCCATATGGCAAAGGTCATTGAAGCATAAACCCGCTTCCCTAATCTGTCCAATGTCAGAGACTCTTGGTTTGGAGGATGGACAGTAGGACTCTCCTCTGCAAGTTACTTCTTCATGGCTGCTGTCACCACCACAGCATCTACTAATAAACCCTTGTACCAAGTGGGGTTGATCCTCTGGAGGGAAGAGTACTTTATCAGGTCTCCGGGGAATTGGCTCAATGGTGTCAGAGGACTTCCAAGCACGCTGCACAATGAGCTTGACTAACTCATCTGCAGGCAGGGTCACCCAGGAAGTAAAAAGTCATGCAAAGAAAGCCTGCAAGAAGACAGATTTCTAAGAGGAAAGGTTGGTGGGCTTCCAGGCACCCCTCTGCTTTAAGATTTCTAATACGTCTCCAAAGGAGACATCTTCAGGGGGTGACCAGTGGAACCCTTCCCCTTCATCATAATCTGTATCCTCGGTGAGTGATTCTTCCAGAGAATCAATGTGCTTTCTCTTGCGCAATCTCTTACCAGGTGGCTAATCAGGGGGGAGGTCTGAGAAGGACTCTGAACAGAGGGGTACCCTGCGGTAGGGTGTCTTTGCTGCTCCCATGCCCACTGCCCCAATGTAATAGACTGTGACAGCTGCGAGCCAGAGGACACACAGATATGACATTCCAACGTTGAGGGTATCAACTGTGAGCCTGCTGAGGTGAGTGCTCTCTCTATAATCTGAAAGGCAGGCCCACCTGAAGAGAAATGGGAGCCCGGAACTAAGAAAGTCAACCTCCAAGTCACGGTCCCGTGGTTGGGTCGGCTTCGACTTGAGCCAAGATCCAGAGAGTAGGTTCTGGGAACACAGTGAGATCCACCATCAGTACCGAAGAAGTTGGCTCCAGGAGAGGCGCTGGCGTTGATGGCTCCAAATCCTGTGGGGAGGTTGACGGAGGAAGGTAAATTGGTGTCCGTGGAGAAAAAACCTTGGCTCCAGGTGGGAGGGAGGTCCTAGATGGGGTTGGAATACCTCTGTCCACCAAGAGCTGATCCACCAATCTAACCACATCAAGCTCTGAAAGGCTCCTGGTGGAAAGAACGGGCATCCACCAGAGAGATTCTGGATGATCAATAAAGGGACTGAGCTGCTGACCAACAAAGGGGTCAATGGATGTGGAATATCAAGTCCTGGCTAGGGTTTCGACCTTTGGCACCATGGTCAGATGGCCAAAAGGTTGTGTTGGAGAGGGGGGAGTGAACAGCTTTATAGAGAAAAATTGTTTTGACCTTGGTTCCATGGAAACCTGGTCTTTGCTTCTTTTCTAGGAGGTTTTGACACCACCGCCTCAGACAAAACCTTTTTTTAACAACCTCTTTAGGATCAACCTGTTTTGACACTCTGCAAGGGTCTGGGCACTAAAACCCTTACAGAGGTCGTACGGAAGCTGGATTTCTAAGTGGCGCACCCCCAAGCAATAAACACATGGAAGATGCCCATCGGAGCTGGGCATCTTCCTGGCACATTTGTCACACAGTTTGAATCCAGTTGTACCTTTTTTCTTAGCCATTTCTAAGGTAAATCACTAGAATTAACAGCCAAGGTAGAAGAAGAGTGTAGACAGAAAAATTCAAAATCTTTTCAACCAAAGCTGAGAAAGGATCAAGTTTGTTAACGCGTGCCTAAAAGGAAAATCTTTTCCATTTGCTGAGGCAGAGTCACCTCGTGGAAGGTTTACGGGAAGCTAGCAAAATGTGTAGAACAGGGGAAGAGAAGTTATTTTGCCTGGCAATCAATGGAACTAGAGCAAGCAAGCTGTAAGCTTGAGGTTTTTCAACTTGGGGTGAACTAGTCTGAGGATAGGAGATCTGGATCCAGGTCCAGAGTGAATGGGTGATGAAGTATGTGAGGCCAAAGAAAGGGGAATCAAACTTGTCAGGGCCAAAATGGGGCAATGAGGATCACTTTGCTTTTCAACCTTATGACCTTCCCCCGAAGGCCAATCATGAAGGACAGCATATCTCGAAAACTCCCCTTGAGGGGGGATTAGGGCAAAGTAGCTGCTGCACTTACTGTTCTGGGGGGATGCAAATACACTGCAGCAAGGATGGCCCCAGCAGTGGAAAATCTCCTTCTCTACTTTAGGATTGAGAGACCACTCGTGAGGCAGGAGGATGCATCTGCTCAATTTGTCCACTATCATGTTCGAGCTCCCTGGGATGTGCATTGCTAACAGAAAGCAGTTTGATGGTATCACCCATTGCCAAACTCTGACAGCTTCTCGACGGGGGGGTAAGAATTGGTTCCACCTTGCTTGTTGATGTACCAGACTAATGACATGTCTGACTGAATTGCAATTGTTCCTAGAGGGAGGACAGTTCGAAAGGCTTGCAACGCTAAGAGCACTGCCCTCAGTTCCAGAACACTGATATGCAGATTGGCCTCTGTAGGGGACCAAGTGCCTTGGACAGTCCTTCCTTGAAAATGTTCCTCCGCCCGATCTGGGAGGCATGACTGACCTGGGGAAGAGGAAAAGCAAATGGTCGGCCCAGAAGAATTTCCTCGGATTCCATCCACCAATATAAATCCTTTTAGCAACAATTGGTGATTCGGATGCAATGAGACAGAGGATGAGTGAGCATGGACTATTGGGAGGATAGAAGCCACTGTAGGATCCTCGTGTGTAATCTTGCTAGAGGCACTAATGTGATGTCCGCTGCAGTCAATCCCAGTGCCTGCAGAACTAGTAATGCTGGAACATTGTCAATTGGAAAGAATCATCTCCACTTGTGATCTTATTTTCTGTAGTCTTTGGAAGGGAAGTGAGGCAATGCAAGATGTTGTATTCAGGTTGGCTCCTATGAATTCCAATTGCTGGGTGGGACTTAGTTAAGATTTGGCGAGATTCACAGTTATCCCTAGGGGGGAGCAAGTATTTAGGGTGAAATCCCTTATCTGTTCAAGTAAATGCCTGGTGGAGGCGGTAAGGAGCCAGTCCAGATATGGAAACACCCGGAATCCATGAAAACTCAGATGAGCTGCTACTGCTGCCAAACATTTGATGAACATCCGGAGGGCTGTGGTGAGACCGAAGTGCAGGGCTTGGAACTGATAATTACAGGGCTCCAGCTGGAAGAGGAGGAATCTCCTGGAGCCCTTGTCCAATTTTGTGCATTAATACATGTCCTGTAGGTCTACAGAGCACATCCAATCGTCTTTCGCTAAGAAGGGAAGAATAGACCACAGTGACCATCTGGAAATTTGTCTGGTGAATAAAGTTGTTTAGAACACCGACATCCATAATTTGTCTCCAGTCCCGTCTTTTTTGGTACAAAAGAGAACCTTGAGTAAAAACAGAATCCTATATGGTCTGGTGGGACTTCTTAGACGACTCTTTTCTAGCAGCTTTTGAATTTCCAGAGCTGCCTGATCCCTCTGATTGGGTGGAACATTGGGGATCCTTCTTGCTAATTTTGGGGTCAGTTCGAAAGGAATATGGTAACCTCTGGTAATTATCCTTAGCACCCAAGCATCTGTGGTAGTTATCTTCTTCCAGACTAGTAGGTGCAAGGATAGTCCTCCCCTAACTGCCTCCAGAGGCAAACAATCGAGCTTCCTTTCAGGAGCACTGGTAGGGTTTTCCTGAGATGGAATCTCTGGAACCCTGATTTTCTGGTCCACCTCTGCCTCGTGGTCAGGGAGTCCTTACCATGTGTCCTGGAAAGGCCCTTGTGTTTTCTTGAACCACATTTTCTCACTTCTCTGGTTCCTGGAATAGGAGCATCGGGGAGCAGAAAAATGTACACCCATGGCAGAAAGGGTTTTTCTATCTTTCTCACACCTGGCTAAGGTACTGGTGGCTGCTGCGACCACCATGGCATCTACTACTAAAGCTTTGGGCCAATGCAGATGGTCTTCCAGAGCTGAAAGCATCTTTCCTGGTCTTCTAGGGATTGATTCTATGGAATCAGGGACCTTCCATGCCTGCTGGGTGATCAGTTTGAAAAGACAGCCAGCTGGCAGGGTCACCCAAGAGATAGATGGGTTTGCACTGATCGCTTGCAGGTACATAGACTTCTCTGAGGATGTGTCTTTGGGCTACCAGCCACCTCTCTGCTTTAAAATTTCTTGAAGGTGTCCAAAGTAGATGTCTTCTGGGGGTGACTGAGGGGATCCCTCCCCGTCATCGAAATCCATGTCTTCAGTGACAGATTCCTCCTGGGAATCAAGGTGTTTCCTCTTACATTACCTCTTCTGAGGCACATCCTCAATGGGAGCTTCTACGGAGGAATTGGAAGAGGTAGGGCCCTGTACAGGGGTGTCCTGCAGTGTCAGTGCTCGCTGTCCAGGCATGGAGGTTGGTGGAAGCTCTGGACCAGAGGGGATTCTGGGGAAAGGCTCCAAAGGGGGAGAAGCTAACTAGGAGCCCGCAGAGGCCAAGGCCCTCTCCATAACTTGAAAAGCAGGTCCCCCCGAAGAGGGATGGAAGTCCAGAACTGGGAAGGACAACCTAGGAATCATGGTCCCACCCTACTCTAAGGAGGCTACCATCAAGGTCAGAGCCGAGAAAGAGCTCACAGACAGCATATCATGGATCTACAACACCGGAAGTCCATTGGTTGAGAAATAACAGAATAATTCAGGGCAGAGGCTGGACACAAAGACAAGAAAGCTGTCGGCACCAAGACACCCGGAATCGGGGAATCAGAGCCAAGGTCTCTAAAGTCACAGTGGTTAGAGGAGGAATTTGAGGTGGAGTCCTTGGAAAAAGATGCCTATCTGCAGTACGGACGGAAGTCTGAGAAGTGGAGAGACCACTCGCCATGAGGAGCTGACCCGCCAACCTTACAGTGTCAACTTCCATCAAACTCCTGGAGGACTGTACTGACACGGATGAAGGAGATTCTGGCCTCTCCAAGATGGGACACTAGGCAGTTGCCCTACAAAAGAGTCCACCACAGGAGAGCATCTTGTTCTGGGAACCGAAAAGCTCCACAGTTCCTAGGCTACAGGTAACGGGGAGGAAACTGGTTCCTTAAGCACCATCAGCATCGTTAACAGGCACAGAAGAAAGGGAAGCTCTTTCAAGGGTCGACACCGAGGTGGCCAGTGACGAACGTAGAGGTGCCAAAGTGCCAGTGACAAAAGTAGAGGCGCCAATGTAGTTGTCTGCATTGTAAACGGCACTGAAGAAGAACAGCACTGAAGTGGCTAGTGCCAAAAGTAGAGGTGCCAAAGCAGTCATCATTGCTGGAGCTGAAGGAGTCTGCTCCATAGATTTACTAATATCTACCTTCAGTTCTGCAGAAGCTGTAGGAACTGAAGGTTTTTTCTTTTTATGAACAGGAGCCAAAAGAGATGCCAACACCAAGTGACTTCTCTTTTTTGAGGAAGATGAAGGAGAAGACATTTCAGATTTATCACCTGCTAGCTGAGTGGACAAAGCCTCATCAAAGGAAGTTTTCAATAACCCTTACAAAACTAACTTGTTCTTTCTCTCAGCTAGGGAGCTGTTACTAAAGGCTTTACAAATGTCACACTGCTGACCCAAGTGCATCAGGCCCAAGTAATACACATAAGATAAACAACCATCGGAGTTTGACATTTTCTGCCACAACCAGCACAGGACTTGAAAAGTACAGTTTTGTACCTACCATAAATGTAGATGTTCGAAGATCCACATTGCTGCAGTCCTAACACTTGGGGTAGTCCGCTGTCCCAGTCGGCCCGAATACCAAAGTATATGGCTGACGTCGGTCAAGGCGCATTAGTCTGACGTCAGGACGTCAGGGTACAAATGCGCATGACCGACGTCATATCCTCAGTCTTTTCTTGCCCCAGATGTCAGAAGACCCTAAAAAGATAAGGCTAAAACCAAAAAACACCACACACTCCTGCACCAAATATATATACAATATATACAACTTTACAAGAGTATAACCTCACCCACACAACCACCCCTAAACACAGAGGGGAAGGAGGGAGGGTAAATTGGACTGCAGCAATGTGGATCTTCGAACATCTACATTTATGGTAGGTACAAAACTGTACTATGTTCTTCATACCACATTGCTGCAGTCCTAACACTTGGGTAGAATCCCAAAGCAGAGGTAAGGGAGGCTGGCAAATCATAAGGAAGCAGGAGCTGACAACATGCCCTGCAAAATAGCCGTGGCAAAACCAGCCCTAGATTTAGAGTAGAGAGGAAGGTGGTAATGCTTAGAGAAAGTATGCACTGAACTCCAAGTAGCTGCCTCCAAAATATCCTTAGTTGCCACCCCTTAGAAATGCTGTTGAAGTGGCAGTAGCCCTAGTGGAATGAGGCCTAATCCCAGCTGGAATCTCCTTGCCATGATGGGAATAACAAAATGCAATGCAAAACCCAATCCACTTAGAAATAGTTTGTTTTGACACAGGCTTGCCCTGAGAACTCAAAGCAAAAGAAACAAACTGCTGAGACTGCCTAAAATCCTTAGTCCTGCTTAAATAATAACGCAACTGCCTGTGTACATCTAAAGTGTGCAAAATCTTTTCCCCCTTATTTTGGGGATCTGCATAAAAGGTAGGCAAATGAATAGTTTGGTTTAAAGCCACACTAGAAACCACTTTAGGCATAAAGGAAGGATTAGTACGTAAAGATACCCTATCCTTATGAAAAATCAGGAAAGGCTCAACCGCCATAAGGGCCTGCAATTCAGACACCCTTCTTGCAGATGTAATGGCTAACAAAAAAGCAGTCTTCCATGACAAATATTTCAATTCAGCAGTAGCTGCAGGCTCAAAAGGTTGTAGAGTGAGTTTCTCCAACACAAAATTGAGGTCCCAAGCAGGAGTAGGAGCTCTACGTGGGGGTCTTATATTCTTTGCCCCTCTAAGAAATTGCTTGAACAAAGGATGAGAAAACAATGGTGGGTCACAATCATAGTGAGCTGAAATTGCTGCAGCATGAATCTTAATGGAAGAGAAAGACAAACCTTTGTCCAATAACTCAGTAAGATATTGAAGAGCCACACTCAAATTTGGCTCAGAAACATCCAAATCCTTTGCTGCACACCAAAATAAAAATCTCTTCCATTTTCCTGCGTACACTTTCCTTGTACTAGGTCTTCTGGCTTCCATAATCACATTCAAAACTTGTTGAGGAAGCTGAGACCTGCCATGGTTCAAAACAGAATATGCCAGGCTGTTAGATGAAGAGAGTGAAGCTTGACATTGAGCAGATGCCCGTCCTTCTGAGACAATAGGCGTGGAATCAAAGGCAAGGGCCATGGAGGCTTCCTTACCAGACTCCTCAGCAATGGGTACCAGTGCTGCCGAGGCCAATCTGGAGCTATTAAAATCATCCTTGGCTTGTCTTGTCTGACCTTTAGAAGTACCTTTGGGAGGAGAGGCAGATGTGGAAAGGCATACACATGAAGATTTTTCCAACTGAAAGAAAGAGCATCCACTTTCCAGGCTGTGTGATGAAACCTTTTCGTGCAAAACTTTGGCAGCTGGTGGTTTAGTGGAGAAGCGAACAGATCTATGTCTGGAGTTCCCCATGACACTGTCAATGTCTGAAATACATGAAGATCCAGTTTCCACTCGTGGGGATCCATGATTTGCCTGCTTAACACATCTGCTAAGGAGTTCTGTGCTCCTGGCAGAAACCTTGCTTGAAGATTCAGCTGCAAGCTTAACGCAGTCTCCCACAAAATCATTGCTTGCCTGCATAGAGGATAAGAATGTGTTCCCCCTTGTTTGTTGATGTACCACATGACAGTAGTGTTGTCTGTTAGAATCAACACCTGCCCTGGAAGAAGTAAATCCTTGAAAGCCAGTAATGCAAACTGGACTGCTAACATCTCCTTCATGTTGATATGTAGATGCTGCAGTCTGGCAGGCCACTTGTCTTGTATCCACTTTCCATTCAGATGAGCTCCCCAAGCTGTGTCTGTGGCATCTGTCGTTAGAATCTGACTCGCCTCTGGCCGGGTCACAGAGAGTCCCTTGTTTAGGTGACATTCCTGAGCCCACCACAAAAATTCCTTTTGAATGCAAGGTATTATTTGAATGACAGTGTCCAAATCCTGGCAGTGCTGTGTCCAAACATTTTTGAGATACCATTGTAGCTTCCTCATATGCAGTTTGGCATTGGGAAGTACCAGAATACAAGATGCCATGAACCCTAAGGCTTGAAGGACTGTCCTTGCAGTCAGCCCGGACTGATGAGATAGTTGATGGAAGTAAAGAGAAAGATTCTTTTGTTTGTCCGGCGTTAAAAGGCCATCTGGGTTGCTGTATTTAGTCTCACACCCAGAAAGCACATGTCTTGAGAGGGTACTAGACTGGACTTTATTTCGTTCACAGAATACCCTAGGCATCTTAGCACTGCTATCACATATTCCAAATGCTGAAGAAGCACATCCCTTCCTTGAGCCAGAATCAGGCAATCGTCCAAATAAGGATAGATTTGTATTCCTTTTAGCCTGAAGAAAGCTATCACTGGAGCCAGAACCTTTGTGAATACTCTGGGCAGTAGATAAGCCAAAGGGCAATGCAGAGAACTGATAATGAGAATTCCCAGCTCGAAAACGCAGATATTTCCTGCAAATTAGTCTGATAGGAACATGAAGGTAAGCTTCCTTGAGATCCAAAGTTACCATCCAGTGATCTTTGCCCAGCAGAGGTAAAAGCTGTTGTAACGTCAACATTTTGAACTTGGGAATGTCCAGATAAGTGTTGAGGATAGACAGATCCAAAATTGGTCTCCAAGTGTTCCCCTTTTTTGGTACTAGGAACAGGCGAGAATAAAATCCTAGGCCCCTTTCTGGCACAGGAACCGGCTGAATGACCCCTATTTGGAGCAACAGAGAAATTTGCTTGTGAGCCTCTTTCCTTTGTTGAGGAGGAATGCCTGGCATGCCTTTGAAAGGAGGCAAGGTATGGAAATAAAACCTGTAACCGTGGTGAATGATATCCAATACCCATCTGTCTTGGGTAATTAAACTCCAGTTTTCTTTGAAAAGTGCCAACCTTCCTCCCAAAGATGCTGCCAGACGAGAAGATTCTGGCAGCTGAAAAGGCAGGTCATTGTGTCTGTTTACGAAAGGACTGACCCCTGCCCTCACCAGAAGACTGAGCAGGTGAACTCCCTGTTCTAGGCCTAAAAGACCCTTGAGCTCTGCCTCTACCATGTCTAGACCTACCCCTAGACTGGGAATCATAAGCAGGATATGTCCACCCCTTGGTAGGCCAATTTCTACTAAACTTGGAGGCTGAACCTGCAAAAATCTTTAACAGTCTGCATAGACTTAGCCTTGTCTTCCATTTTCTTTAGAACTGCTTCCACAGGCGAACCAAACAACACATCAGATTGTAAAGGAGCATCTAAAATCCTTGTTTTCACATGCTCAGCTAAATTCTGATCCCTCAACCAGCCGTGCCTCGAAGAACCGAACCAGTGGCAGCCACCCTCGAAGAGGCCTGCACAGCATCAAAACCACATTGCAAAGAATGCTTACCCACCTGTTCAGAAACATGAACTAAATCCTGCAACTCTTTACACTCAATACCTTCCGCCAAAGCATCTACCTTAGACTTTAATTGTGAAAGGAGATAATTTTGGTATTTCAACATGTGAAACTGGCAATTCAAAGCTCTCATGGCCAAAGTGGAAGAAGTATACACTTTCTTTCCCCATCTATCCAAAGCCCTAGCCTCTTTATCTGGAGGAACAAGATTTTTAACAACAGAAGCCTTAACACCTTTAGGCCCCTGTGAAACAGTTTCTGGGTCTGCCCTAGGACTCTTAAAAGATACTTATGAGCTTCAGGCACCCTATAATATCTATCCGGTTTAACTGGAGCAGGAGGCAAAGAGTCAGGGTTCAGAGAAGCCTCTGCAAAAACATCCTCTACCACATCTAGAACAGGAGGTATAGCTAAAGGCCTATGCTGGGGTAGAAAAAAAATTCCCTAAGCCTTTTCCTGGAATCAGAGAAATCCTGACCTTCCCATTTAAAATGCTCCCTCATGGAATGAAGAGTCTCTGAAAATGAAAAATCCTCAGGAGGAGAAGCAGAAGGAGTAGAATCATCTACATCAGAATCAGAGTAAGGGGAATACTCCTGCAAATCTTCAGCCCTAGTGTCAGCAGCATCCCAACACTGCTCAAAACTCCCAAGCTCAGGTTCCACCCTAGGCCTCTTATCAGGAGGGGCATAGAACCTCTAATCATTGTAATCAAATCTTCTGCCATCTTAAGCATATGCTTCTTAGGTACAGACCCTGATGAACTAGGGGTAACTCCTGAAACAAAACCTGGCCTGCCCCTGGGAGAAGCCTTGGAAACAGCAGGGGAGGGCCTAACCACCTTAGGAAGGGAGGGAAGAACAGCTACCTGAGAAGCCCCTTCCGCCTGGCCTACCTCCTGAGAGGTCACATCTTGCAGTAATAAAGTCTCTCCCTGGGATTCCAAAGAAATTTCTGGCTGAACCCCTGGCTCCACCGAGCCCTCTAAAGAACCGACGTCCGGGACGGACGGATCTTCCAGCCTAGGCTTTGCTGTTTTGTCCTTGCGCTTTTTTGACGAAGCGGGCGTCGGAGCATCCGACGGCATTTTATAATTACACCGCTTCCCAAAAACCAACCTGGCACAATCTAATCTTCTCTTTATAGTGCGTTTGTTAAATCTAGCACAAGAGCGACAGCCAACAACGTCGTGCTCAGGCCCTAAGCAAGGTATACACAAGGTATGGTAATCCCTATGAGGTATCTGTTTCCCACAAGAAATACAGTTATTCACTTTTTCTGACATCCGGTAAAATACTGAGGCAAGAAAAAACCAAAATAATCCCCAACGGGGTACTTAGCCAACTTGGATTCGGTCTGAAACTCCGACTTCGGAAAATCTCAGAACGCCAACCTGCACTTGCAAAACTGCTTCTGCATCGGACCATGCGGCAAAAAAGACTGAGGATATGACGTCGGTCATGCGCATTTGTACCCTGACGTCCGACTAATGAGCCTTGACCGACGTCAGCCATATACTTTGGTATTCGGGCCGACTGGGACAGCGGACTACCCCAAGTGTTAGGACTGCAGCAATGTGGTATGAAGAACATCCAGTAATTCCCTTGCTTTTTTCTGCCATATTGAAAGACAAGGATCAACGACAGATATACTTGTGTCCAAAAACACAGACACACAAACACAACACACCCAGAAAGGAAGGAAAGAAGAAAGGCTACCAACGACAGTATATCTAGAACTACCAAATGGTAGGGGAAAGGGATAGCACTACCAGCAATAGTACAATAGATACCAATGGTATGAAAAAACGCTCACTCCAAGCAAAAGGTAAGAGCAAGTGGAGAAAGAGACAGAGAGAGAGACTACTATAAGAGCATACAAGCAAACTGAACACTAAACTAACAAGAGAGAGTGACAGTACTATAAAAGCATACAAGTAAATTAAACTAACTGGGTAGGAGACAGAAAAAAAAACCGAAAAGGAAATGGAATACAACTTAGAGAGAGGCATTCTGGGTACGATTTTTAGCTCACACAGGCTAAGTCCCATCACTCAAGGATAAAAGAAGATTGACATCATCAGGTAATAGCTTTCCAAGACAAAATATTTTAAGTCCACATTGGAAGCTGGTTCAAAGGGTAGCTGAGTAAGAGTATAAAGTAGTATTGTTAAATCTAATGGAGGGGTAAAATCCTTAACAGGAGGTCACACTAAGAAGATACTTTTGACAAAGGCTTTATACAGTTTTGATGCCAATGACAAATGGTCATATCCTATGTAAAACTTAGAGCTAGCTCTAAGTTATCCTACAGTAAAGATTTAATTATCTCCTCTGTTGAAAACGGAAGCGAGGAACTAAAGGACAGCTGGGACAGGTGCTGAAAAAGGGTCTAGTAGTCTCTGAAGAGCCTAAAGGGAGAATCTTTTCCATTTGTTTTTAAATCTTCCTAGTAAAATCCTTTTTAGAAGATGTGTTGAACTGGGGAAAAACCTGGACAGTATCCATCATTGGAAGTGGAGAAACCAGGTGGTTAATTTGTGGATCCTAATGTCTAGATCAGTTATGATGGCTAAGACAGGAGATCCAGGCATGGAACCACCACCAAAAGAAGGTGTTATAGATGAGGCAACAGGATGGAAAACCATACCTGTCTAGGTCAGAACTGGGCAATGAGGATTACTTTGCTCTTCTGATGAGACGCTTTCTGAAGAAACTTGGAATTAGAGAAGTAGGAATAAATGTGTAAAGGAGCCCAAACAGCCAATCGTGAATCTCTGCGACTTCTCCACTGGGGGGATTAGGGTGAAGTACCTCCTCCACTCGGAGTTGAGAGAGGAAAAGAAGAGGTCGCAGCATGCCTGTCCCATTGATGAAAAATCATTTCTGCTATCAAAGGATTAAGACCCCACTCGTAAGGGAGAAGACGGACCTGCTCAGTTGGTCTTCCCCAGAATTTGTGATGCCAAAAGAAACTGGATGGAAGGGATCACCAACTGCCATACTCTCAAAGCCTCAACACACAAGGGGTGAGACTGTGTTCCACTGAGCTTGTTGATGTACCAGACTACCAACATATTGTCAGTCTGAATAGCAACCATCTCTGGAGGAAGTGTATTTTGAAATGCCTGCAACTTTAATAGGACTGCCCTCATTTCAAGGGCATTTATGTGAAGACTGACCTCCGAATGAGACCAAGTGCCTTGGACCATCCTTCCAAAGTAATGCCCCCACCCTACACAAGTTGGGAGGCGTACATAGTCACTGTAGCATAGGGTGCCGTAAGGATAAATGAGCAGCCCTGTAAAACTTCTTTGCAGTGATCCACCAGGCTATATATGTTCAATGCAAATCTCTGTAATCTTTACTGGCACAGACAGGGAGTTTCGTCTTACTGACCACTGCTCTGCAAACGTCCATTGCAATAGCCTCATACAATACCTCGCTAAAGGTACCAGAGTTATGGAAGCCACCACAGATCCAAGGAGTTGCAATACCATCCTTGCTGGCAGAGAGAGAAGACCAAATGTGGGATGCTTGACTCTGTAAAGTGTTTAAACGTGCTTGTGGTAAGCTTGTGATCTGTGCCACAGTATCCAGACAAGCACCAATGAATTTCAGGACTTGAATGAGGTAGAGCTGAGACTTGGCAAAGTTCTCTGTGATGCTCATTGATGACCACAGTTGGAACAAGTAACCCCTAGCTTAAATCAGGTGGGAGCAGAGAAGAGTATGTCACTGAGCTATGGAAACACCCAGAATTCCAGCAGTCTCATGTGAGCTGCAACCACTGTCATGCACTTGGCGAGCACTCTGGGGGCTGTGGTAAGACCAAAAGGCAGGGTCCTGAACTGATAGCAACTGGCTCCCAGAAGGTAGTGTAGCTATCTCCTGGATCGTCTGTCTATTTTGATGCGACAGTATGCATCCTGGAGATCTACCAAGCATATCAAATCCTTGGGCAACAGTGACAGAAGGGACTGAACTGCGACCATTCAAGTGTGTGATGAATTGATTCAAACCAATGAGATCCAAGATTGGTCTTGGGTCTCAGTTTTTCTTTTACACTAAAAAGAATCTCGAGTAAGTTCTGAATCCTCGCTGGTCTGGGGGAGACCATTTGGATGACTCTTTTTGCCAGCACTTTTTTGCTTTCTGTAGCTGCTGCTTTTCTCTGACTGAGTGGAAAGTCAACAATTTTTATGGACTGATTGGCAGGCTGAAGGGAAAAGGGTGTGTAATATCTTTGGTAGTGGCTATCCAAGATTCCAAGTGCAGGGATAAGCGCCCCCAACTGCCTCCAAAGTGCAGCAGTTAGGTAACGTTTCAGAAGTACTGGAAGGGCTTCTCAGAGAAAGGACCTCTGAAGCCCAGGTGCTGCAGGCCTCCTCTGTTACATGGGTGACATTTACTGCTAGAGTCCCCCCCCTGCCATGGGGGACCTGCCCCTATAGGAGTCCTGGAAAGCCTCTTGCGACTTCAGAACCACATCTTTCTTCTCCCTCTCTGATTCCATGAAAAGGCCCTTTGAGGGGCTGAGATCAAGAAGCTTTTTCACACCTAGATAGGGTTTCTTTTACCTTGGGGCTAAATAAGTTGGATCCATCAAAGGGAGCATTGATAAATGATGACTTGAAAGGCTCTGCCAAATCACAAAGATGCACCCAGGCATGCTGTCTCATAGCAGTTCCTGAACCCGTGGATCTTGAAACCCCTCCAAGGTATGAGAAATCAGCCTCAAAGAGGCATTTGAAAGAGACTGGAGGGGTGGCCAGTTCTGAAGACACGGGCTTCTTGTCCTCTGGAGACACTGACTCAGAGGGTACTGGAAAACTCCAAGTCACTCTGAAATCTTATAACACGTCTAGTTCAACAATCTGATGGTGAAGGTTGCTCAAGCAAACACGCATCTAAAATCTGCTGTGCTGAGCTGAAGACGTGGTAGTCTGCTAGCATCGGATCTGACACTGATCCGATAATCTACAGGCTGAACCTAGATGGAAAAGACAAAGAATAATTGTGTAAAATTATACCATAACCACAGATGTCCTCTTCCATGTTGTAGTATATTCTTACTGTGGGATCCTCTGCCTCAGGCATCGGCTGCTATGCAAAAGCTCAAGCCTGGTTGCTGCTAGTGCATGGAACGTCACACGCAGGGTCATAAACCAGGGGCCTTAAATGTGACATCCACATGCACAGACCTCAGAACTGACTGCCCAGTTGGACAGTAGTCTTGGTAGTACCAACGATGTCCTCTAGACAGGTGAAATGTGCTTAACTGCCCAGTCTGGCCCAAGTGTAGGTAGTTTTCCATGCTGCCCTCTAGACTTGTGAATGTCATAAGGGGGATAGGTGGGAGGGAAGGAATACTGCAACGTGGAACAGAAGAACATCTATGGTTAAGGTAAGATTTTACACATATATTCTATGTCTTTCTATTCTCATGTTGCAGTATTCTTACTGTGGGAGAGTACCACAGCTTAAGAAGGAGGAAGAGTGGAGGAAGAGGAGGCAGATTTTAGGAATCCTTGCAGGATTACCCTGGCAAACCCTGCCCTGGCTCTGGAAATATGGTCCAGTTTGTAATGTTTGGTGAAGGTATGTACTGAGGACCAGGTGGCTGCCTCAAGAATGGAAACAGTGTCCAGGGCTTAGAGAAAGACTCCAGAATCAGCTACGGCTCTTGGAGAATGCGGCCTGACCCCATGAGGTAATAGTTCCATGGTAGGAATAGCAGAAACAGACAGTTTTCCTTATCCAGCAAGAAACAGTTTGCTTGGATATTACCCTGCCCAGGACCCTTCGATAAAATGACACAAGGAGCTGAATAGACTTTGATGGTCTTAGTTTTGTCCAAGTAAAACCTTAGTTATCTGTGGATACCCAGGGAGTGTAGCATTCTCTCACTGTTATTTTTTAGAGCTGGAAAGAAGGTGGGTAATTGGATGGACTGGTTTAGTGATAGTTCATTGACCACTATGGGCATGAAGGAGGGGTTGGTGTGCAGGGTTACCCTATCCCTGGGGAAGACCGTGTAGGGTGGGGATGCTATAACACCTGTAATTCTGAAACCCTTCTGGCTGAAGTAAGGGACAGCAGTAGGACTGTTTCCCATGTGCACATCTGCAGGGAGGCAGAACTAGCTGGCTTGAATGGGGCAAGTGTAAGTTATTCTAGGATGTAGTTTAGATCCCAAGTGGGCAGGATATGCTTCTTTGGTGGCCTAATGTGCAGGACCCCTTTTCGGAATAGTTTAACATCCAATCTGGAGAGAAGGGGGGGTTCCAGAGGTAAGCAGGCAGAGAGAGCAGATAAGTGAACCTTCACTGAAAAGTATGACAAGTCTGATTTTATGAGCTCACACACATATGTTAAGACTAGGAGGACATGTGCTTGAAACGGGTTCCTATGTCTCTGGAGACACCATTTGGAGACGTAGGATCTCCCGGTATTAGGTTTCCTGGCCTCCTGCAGGATAGCTAGCCTGTCCTCAGTGCATTGGTGTCTGAAGGGAAAAGTTTATCACCTGCAGGGTTAAGCAAAGCATCTCCAGATGTGGGTGAATGAGAGAGGGGGGGGGCAAATAAATCTACTTGAGGTGTGCCCCACTGGTGGACAATGTCTAGGAATACATCTCTGTGCAACATCCACTTGTGATGTAGAGAGAATGATCTGTTGAGTGCATCCGCCTGATGGCTGTCCTGGGATGGGATGTAGACTGCCTGCAGTGAAATGTTGTTTTGAGAGGCTAACTCCCAAGCTTGCATTGATACCCTGCACAGCAGGTATTACTTGGTTCCCCCTGTTAGTTGATGTACCACATTACCATGGTACTGTCTGTGAAGATTTGTAAGGGACCCGGTCTTATGAGTGGGAGAAAGGCCTGCAGAGTCAGGTGGACTGTGGTCATCTCCCTTACAATGATGTGCTTTTTCTGGAGTGATTGCTCCCATAGGGCTTGTACTTTGAGGCCATTCATGGTTGCTCCCCAGCCTAGATCTGAGGTATCTGTGTGCATTAGTTGAGTTGGAGTGGTGGGCTGCAGAGTTAGGCCTTGGTTTAGCAGTACCTGCTGAATCCACCATTTCAGTTCTGTCTTTAGGCATGGAAGGAAGGACATCTGAAAATCCAATGGGTGGCTGTGTTGAGACAACACATTCTTCAGGTACCACTGTAACTTCCTCATGTGTAGCCTGGCTAGTGGCAGCATAAGAATGGTGGCTGCCATTAGTCCTAGGAGGCACATGAATTGCCTTGCTGACAGATGTCTGATTAGGAGGATGGCCTGAAAGTGGTTGACCCGGGAAGTTATCTTGTCCTGAGGGAGAAAGGCCTTAATCAGGTCTGTCCTGATCCTGCAACCCAGGAAGGATTTGTCTTGTGCGGGGGAGATGGATGATTGTGAGAGGTTGAGTATGAACTCTAAAATCTGCAACAGGGACATGGAGAAGGACAGATGGTTTTGAAGTGTGTGTTCTCTCTCTGTCAGAATGAGGATGTTGTCTAGGTAGGGGTAGATTTGAATGCCCTTGGTCCTGCAGTAGGCTATGGCTGGGGCTAGGCACTTTGTAAAGAACCTTGGTGCAGTGGACAAACCAAAGGGCAAGGCAGTAAATTGAAAGTGCGAACAGGGTCCAGCAACTTGTAGGTACTTCCTGTCATTTGGGTGTATGGGGATGTGGAGGATAAGCCTCCTTCAAGTCCAAAGTGGCTATGAAAGCTTTTGGTGGAAGCAGGCTTTGAAGGGATAGCATTCTGAAGGAAGGGACTTTCAGAAAGAGGTTTAGGAAGGATAAATCCAGTA